>NC_141153.1:9030000-9182500 GCF_053477565.2 Lygodium microphyllum | reverse complement strand
TAGCACTTTATTCTTTATTCTTTCAGTGACATTTAAATAAGGAAAGTCGGGTTACACATTGTGACTATTGGAGGTCCTATGTATAGTCTCTCTCTCTCTCTCTCTCTCTCTCTCTCTCTCTCTCTCTCTCTCTCTCTCTCTCTCTCTCTCTCTCTCTCCATCTGCCCATAGCACTTTCTTTGCTCTTGCTTCCACTTATGTGCTTTCACTTAGGCTCTATCTTTCAACTAGTATCAGAGCCAACCATTTGAGGAGTTTTTTCATCATTTACTTCAGTCCAGATTCAATGCTTCAACTCAAGGATTCATGGAACCATTGTTTCTCCCTCTTGCAATATGCATTGATTTTTTTTATTCTTTTAGCTTGTTCTAGCTTGCTCCATGTAGTTGTTGAGGAGCTTCCCAAGGCTTGGCTAAGCCTTATTGAGTACTTATTGAGATGAAGAGTAGCTATTTTATCCGTTTTGAGTGGATAAAGAGCATGGTATAGAAGTTGTGGACAGCTATGGTAGCTTGATAACATTTTCATATTTTGGCTTTATAACTTTTATATATATGTATTGAATGAAGCTAGGAGGAGAGAGGAGAAGAGATAAAGAGAGAGAAAGAGAGCAAGAAGAAGATAAAAGAAGCCTAGAAGAGGAGAGAGAAATACATTAAAGAGGAGAGAAGGAAGGAGGAAGCCATGGAAGCTGAAGATGAAGGTGAAGAGTATGTTCGTGTTAATAATTGGTTGCCCTAATTTGGGACTCTTACACCCTAGATACCCTAGTCAGTGTGACTCGGTGTCTAACCCCTAGTTTGGATGTATCCCCCTTGTTACAATCCATTCCCATCTTGAAGGATTTAGCCCTAAAAAACAAAGAGAACTCGAGGGGAGTGATGGGTGGATTCAGGGAGGGTTGTAAAGTACTACTTTGAGCTCTTTTACAAGGAAAAATGGGTGGGTAAAGACGGAACATCATGTTGTCCAAGATCAGTTTGTTGAGGTAAATGAGTCATAACTTTTGATAGGCTGCTCCAAATGGGGCATGCCACATGTCGAAATGGAGCTTATGATAAGTACTTTTAGTATGTAAGATGCACATTCCTAAGATTTAGATTAGTACAGCACTGTTCTAAAATACTGTGTAGTCTACAAGCAGAGGGTGGTCAAATGGGGCATAACTAGCCATTTGATGAGATATTCTTTAATGGATCGAGACCTTAAGTGCTTATGTCATTGTGCCCAATGATTGCCTCAGAGATATACTGAGTGATGCCTTCTTCATCTATGGAGGGAAGTTCTTCCACATAGTCCATTGAGGAGCCCATGAAGGGTTTTAGCTGGTTGACATGAAACACATTGTGGATTTTAGTGGTAGGCCACCAAATCACCAACTCTCTTTAGAATCCGGTATGGGCCATAGAAGCAATGGGCTAGCTTATTACTATTTCCCTCTTTGAGAGTAGAGTAGCATGACTTAGGCACTTTCAAAGGGACCAATTCCCCTTAGGCAACCAATGCCACATAATTTTCAACCAAGCATAAGGGGATTGCAGAACATACATACGTGTTGATTTCTTCTTCCCCATTTTCTACTTAGACCTTCAAGGGGTGGTGTAATTCCATAAGGGTGCATTTCAACCGATCAATGACTGATTTATTGACAAAACTATGAATGCTACCACTGTCCACAAGGATGAAGGCATGCTTTCCATGGATACTTCCTTGAATGCGTAGGGTGTTGGGGCTTTAGGAACCCATCCAAGCATCCAAGGAGATAGAGCAAAGGGAAGTGGTAGGTAGGTGGGATGTTAGATCAAGTATATGTGATGGATCACTACCCGGGTCAAAACGAAACCCATCCTCCAGGTCATAGAACTACTTGTGATCAACATCCTCCACAAGCTCAGTCAGGTCGGTGGGTAAGTCATCTTCATCATTGTGCCAATCTTCCATGACATACATACTATGAACCTTGACCTTAGTTGTCTTGTATGGGAACTTAGAGGCATGATCAACAGTGTACTTATCCCCACATTTAAAGCATAGGCCCTTTTCCTTCCATTCCTTCACAACATCCGGAGAAATGAAGCATTGGCCATTGGATCCATGGGAAGGTGACGCAGTGGACTGTTTATTTTTAGCATATTTATTCTCAGCATTAGAGCCAATTAGGGCTGTTATTAGGCATAGAAATGCCTCAAAAACCACCTCTGTATGGGGCTAATCATGAAGGGATGAAGGGTTGTCTAGAACCTTGCTAAAAATGTTAATTCTTACGATACTTTCTTGCATATCTCTCAACTAGTTCAATTGCATCAAACAGTGTGGTAGGTTTTTGGGCCATGACATCTGCAGATAGGCTCGGTTCCAACCCATAGATATACTTATGCAATTTACCATCATCGCTAATGCTCTCTACTTATATCGTCAAGTTCATGAACTAATTTGTGTACCCACATACAATGAGGTTAAGTTGGTCAAGAGTGTACCACCTTCTTGCCAACCACTCTTGTTCCACAGGAGACATAAACCCTTGGACCATATGCATTTTAAAATCTTCCCTGTCAATGAACTGATGATCCTCGCAATTGATATAGTGCCACCATGTGTGGGAAAATCCTTCCAGGTGGAGAGAAGCAAAAAGTATTTTTTGATCATTAGTGCAGGGGTAGATATTGAAGTAAGTTCAACTTGGATGTCCATTCCTCTAAGTCAGATGTGAGGGATATTTCCCATTGTACTTCGTTAGGATGATCTTGTCACGCAGATCATGAGGGTTACCCATGAAACCTTTGCTGCCCATACATCCTGTGGTGCCCATACATACCTTATTGTCCATACATCCCATGTGGTGTATTTGTCCCATGCTATCCATTATAGCCAAGCTACCCATGATTGTCATGTTGGCCATTGCTACCATATTTTCCATGATGGGGCTAATTCATATAGGGTGCATGGGGGCTCCTAGGGAGAGTGGGGGAATTTCGACCAAGGGTGGGAGAGGGTCTCAGGTGGAGTGTTGGCTACATGGTTGATAGGGGAGTTCAACAATGACTCATCATGCGCATGAGAGGGTTCACCAATCTCGTAGGTAGAAGGGGGGATTACCTTAGCACCAAGTATACCATGTGGACCATGTAATGGTTCTTGATGTTGGAGGATGTCTAGATTCATGCCTAGAGTCATTGACATTCTCTTGGGATGAATCGGTAGCTAATTGAGCAACAAGAGTAGTGAGCTGCTCCAAGGTCTATTGAGTCCTTGAGTTTGAGAGGGCCATAATGCTCGATCACTTCATCAAACTTGGATATCATTTGGTGGTGGCTGGTGACCATGTCATTATGTCGTTCCATGTGACAAAGCTCATGCTGACATAGGGTGTGATTGAGTAGGGTGTATGGGTCCGAGCCGGGCATTTCCTCTTGCATATCACCATGGTAATCTTTTGCCAGGCTCGGTTCATCATTCATGGAGGTCCGAGAGTCTCTAATCTCCCTCTGGAGTTCCTCATGGGCCTTGCTTTTGCCTTTCTAGCCAGCCATTTGGATGCAGTCCACAGGACCTATTGTCAGTAAATGGGGCGTAACTTTTTGTAGGAAAATCCAATTGGTAAGATTTGTGATTCAAGTCGGAGGGGACAAAGTCCTCTTTGAGATGATCTATTAACCTTTGTGACAAAAAATGATCAGAATTTTTTGCAATGGGATTACTATTCCTAGGCCTGCACCCTATCCACAGTGACCCTAGTGCACAAAAATGGGCATAACTTCCAAACTGTAGCTTCGATTGGGGAGATTTTTGATTCAAACTGGGGGGGGAAAGCCCTCTTTGAGGTGAGATATAGGATTTTTTCCCAAATTTAAAACAATTTTTTTTGTAATAGGATCTTCGTGACTGTCATGTAGGACTATGACAAAAAACACTACCTATCTCTATTGCAAAAGCCTTATATGGATGGGGCACATGTTGAGAGGCCTAATCTCTAACATGAATAGCCTCTTGAGAATACTAAGCATTATCCTAAGCATCATTGTATATCCATTTTCTCTTCATCAATGCATAAGTGAATTTATTGCCATACATCTCTTCTGACTGCATGCACTTCAAGTGTCATATATGGTGCCATTAGCATTGAGGAGGTGTCCAAAGGGGGTCATTGCATCAGGGGATGTGGTGATTGTGGGAAAGTACCTACACCTGCATACAAGTATTGGGTTGCAAATCACTAGGAGTTGGGCAAAGTTCCCCCTGGGTTGGGTTGTGCACACTTCAAGGTCTTAAGTGGTAAGGGAGGGTCATCTCTCTTTTGTTTTACCACCTCGCCTAGCATTAGCCTTTTTCCTCAGCTCGAGTATACATGGCAGACATTTTTATTAAGCAATCAGTATGAGATGCATTGGAAATGAGACATTGGGCATTTTCATGAGATACAAGGAATAAACAAGGGTTGAGGTAGGGGTTACCTTGGTAGTCCAGTGACTCACTGGTCTGCCACTTACCCAATAACAATGGCTATTATTTACTTTGAGACTTATCCAAGGTCACAAGACAAGATGGGGTTAAATTCAACCAATACAATAAATTTCAGGATGAGTTATGATGCATGCATACAAGAGGGGTTGAATTACTAAGCCTATGCAATCTTGAATCTCTCCAACAAAGGGATTAAGCTCAACAAGTGGATAAACTTGAGAGATTAAGATCAAATGGCCGTGCCTCTTCAGTGCTTGGAGAAAATGGTTGAAGTAGAGCCCATCATGATGTCCATTTTCTCCATCAAGCAAGCTCGATTGGTTGGAGTACTCCCTTGGATGAAGGCTTCAACATTCAAATGCTTCCAACGATGATGAGGGCTCCCGTGCTTGTTCCCTGAGCTTGAGCTTCAAAGAGGAAAGCTTCAAGTGAAGTTTTCATGATTGCACATAAGAACTCTTTACATGTCGAGCTTCATGTCTTCAATCTAGGCAACAAGAGAGGTCATTCAAGGGCTGAAGGGCTTGTGGGGATTGAGCTCTCAAAGATAGGGAGGGCTTGGATTGAGTTCCAATGGTCTAAGATAGCTTCAATTGAAGAATCCATGGCTACCAAAGCTATCTGTTGTTGTCCATCTTGGAGGTTGATTCCCAGGACCAAGAGTGCCAAGAAGAAAGAGAGAGGAGTGATGAGTCAGTGCCCAGGAGTGGTAGGAGTGCCAAGGGGTAGTAGGAGGGGAAGGGCAGGAGGGCTAGAGTAGGCAAGGCAGCCAGCACAAAATGTGTCGAAAATTGCAAGGGCTGCCCTGTAGGTATTCTAGGCAAAAACCCCCTCACTCCACTGCTTGTTATGGAGCTTGTGGGGTTAGGAACAATGTCTCAAGGTTGATTGATGCTAGGAAGCAACCTTAAGCCATATCTTTGAGGTTTTTGGGGTAGGCAGCCATGGTAGCTACCATTTTACCTCTAGATATGTCTTAGTCTCTAGCCATAGCTCTTGCTTGCTCCAAAAAGCTGACGTTAACCTGCTGTGCATGTACTTGTAAGCTGAGTAACTAGGGTTTATGGGATTTGGAAAGGAAGAAAGGGAAAAGAAGAAAAGGACCAAAGCCTAAAGCTTTGATACCACTCATGATGAATGAAGCTGAGAGGAGAGAGGAGAAGAGCTGAAGAGAGAGAAATAGAGCAAGAAGAAGAAAAAAGAAGACTAGAAGAGGAGAGAGAAAGACAAAAAAGAGGAGAGAAGGAAGGAGGAAGCCATGGAAGTTGAAGATGAAGGTGAAGAAGAGTATGTTCTTGATAATAACTGGTTGCCCTAATCTAGGACTCTTACACCTTATATACCCTAGTCAGTGTGATTGCGTGTCTAACCCCTAGTTTGCATGTATCCCTCTTGTTACAAGATGGTATTAAACTTAGGTATTCTATGGCTAGAAATAAAGAGCACAACAAGAGCTATATATCTAAGCACTCACAAAGTTGATTCTATGTAGTTTTCTATTCCTCATTTCACACATAACATAATGGTTCTAGTTTGGACACACCAAATTGTAAATTCCATAATGCATATTTGACACTTCAGGGATTCTATTTTGGTACATGGATGGTATGCTTATGCTATTGGAATTGATTTGAGCTCAAAATAGCTCAAATTCCACTATCATTTCAACGTTGTAATAACACAACAACAAGTATTTATCAGTGAATTTATACCTAATGCTCATTGATGCTTTACAGGATACTCAATAGATGTACTACTACTTCAATTGTTATATATACTTCCCTAGATGCTATGGCATGATTGATTTGATTTCTGGGCTCTATTACATTAATCTTGCATGTGGTTATATGCTTGGTTACTTCAATGGCTTACATAGTTACGAGCTTAAAGAATCTATTGGATTTTATGCTCTCTAATTATGCTTCTTGTAAGCACTCACAAAGTTGATTCTATGCAGTTTTCTATTCCTTGTTTCACACAGAATATAACAATTTTGGTTTGGATAGCAAATCGTAAATTCCATAATGGATGTTTGATTCTTTGGGGATACTATTTTGGTGTGTGGATGGTATGGTTATGCTTTTAGAATTGATTTGAGCTCAAAATAGCTCAAATTTCACTATCATTTCAATGTTGTAATAACACCACAGCAAGCATTTATCAATGAAAAGCTTATACCTAATGCTTATTAATGCTTTATAGGATACTTAGTACATATACTGCTACTTCAGTTGTTATGTATACTTCTCTATATGCTATGGCATGCTTTTGATCTATGATTTGGGCTTTGTTATAATAATCTTGTATGTGGTTATATGCCTTGGTTACTTCAGTGGCTTGCATAGTTATGAGCTTAAAGAATCTATTAGATTTTATGCTCTCGAATTATGCTTCATGTTACTTGGATATTCAAATGTCATGTACTTGATGTTTTGAGCTTGCATTGCTTATTGTGCATCCAATTGTGTTTAGTGGGAGTTACCCGGGCTACTTTGGATGTTACATAGAGATTTGGATTTATGCAGTTGAGCTTGAGCTTACTTTCACCAAGACCGTGGGACACTTACGTTGGATCTAGCACTTATGTCTACTGTCAATGTATTTATTGTCGGTGATATTTATATGCATCTAGGGTTATGTATCAAGCTTTGCTTAGTGGTTATGCATTGGAAGCTCTCCTCTCTTTACAATGAGATCTCCTATGTGCATGATGTCCATGTCTACTACATGTATGGTTACTGACACATTGCAATGGTGATAAGCTTCAGTGCCAGTTGTTCCTAGTCTTGCTTTCTTGATTGCTCGCACCTTGTTGTTAGCTTATTGCTGCGGTTTATTATAGTAACATGTCATTTCAGTTTTATGCATTCTATCTGAGGGTAGTCACTTGGATTTAACAATTACCTGATTACAATTAGTAGACAACTCATCCTTTTGGCAGTTTCTCTTGCTCAACCTTGATTTAGGTATGATTTTGGAATTGTTTTACTATCACTTATAACAATTTGTTTGTCTTGGATTGTGCTTTCTGTTGAGATATTTGCAATCATACCTACTTCAATCCCTTTGTGAGAAGTAGTGAGGGCTCAGGACCAGAATCCCATATGCACAGTAGGAGAAAGTACCACCACTCAAATCCTATAAAGCATTGTACTTGCTCTCTTTTTCTAATGCAATGATAGTATTCTTTTCTTTCTAGTAAAGTGTCTTGTCACTGTCAATACAGAAGATTGTGTTTATGAGTCCAAGTCTCAATCTTGGAACCTAATTCACTTGTGTAACAATTTGTCCTTGTCAACCTCCGTAGCTTACGCATCTACCATGTTCTAGATCCCGTGTATTTTAACATGGTATTAGATCCCAGTCGGTCATGGCACTGCTCCTCCAGCTCCATTCTACTCTCATCTAGCTCAGCTTGAGCTCAGTCCAGCTCAGGTTAAGTCTAGGAACTCATCTTCTACTCCTTGTTCTCCATTTGACCTTGTGACAGCCATAGCCACCTTGCACCTATCCTGCTTCAACCTCTTAGATCTCTTCAACCATACAAGATCTTGAAAATATTTCTTCTGGAGAACTATAGCCATGCTCCTGGAGCTCCTCTCTATCACCTCAGAGCTCAAAACTAGGCCATTTCAAGCTCAGCATTGTGAGTCTACATAGTTAATGCCTTGTGTGTCTGCCATAGCTAGACAGACCCTGCCAACTTTGAAGAGCTGGATCTTGCAATAGAGGGCATAACTCTTCATGTTGTCTTCTACAAAGTTGTTCTCCAACTTTAGGCACATCATCTTGGCACAACATAACTCGACATTGCACACTCTATGCAATGACATTACTGAAATTCGTCGCTACTGTCAGAATTGTGCCTGTTGTCGTTCGTGTTGATGCTGCCGTCGCTATAGGTCGCAATTTTAATGATTACCATAGGGCATTGATAGCCCATCATTCAAGCTTCATTTTGATTAAAAAAGTTTTAAAAATGATCCACTATAGCTCCCACAATCAGCAAAAAATCAGGCTTGCCCCCAGAAACCCTAATGCAAAAGCCATAGCCAAAGCTTCAAAAATTTGACATTTTTCACTGTTTCTCTCACTGAAGTTATCAACTGTGATTTTAATCACTGAGAAATATTCTTTGAAGTCCATTACAGTTCTGGAAGTGCCCAAGGAAACTCAAAAGTTATTCACAAAGCTCGTGAGAGAAAGCAAATCAAGTACCGAATAATATTTATCAAGTGTCATTTGACACTAATCTTCCTTTTTTACTTCATCTACTCACTGATTCCAACACACTGAAAGTGTTGTCACTCAATTTTGAAGGTATCAGCATCAAATCAAGAAGGGGAAGATTAGATTTGGATTTAAAAGAAGTAAAGGATTTTGCAGATTTGGAAAGACTTAAACATAATGTTCATTGACACTCATTTAGTGCTTTTAGCACTTGTGTCTCTCAACCAACTCTTATGCTACTCAAATCTAATAATTCTAAAGTTGATTTGCTACTGTTCCCATAAGTCTAACATGGGCAAAGACTCTCCAACTGCTCGCTTCAAAGGAGTTGAGTTTCACACCTGGCAGACTTGCATCAAACTCATCCTGATAAAGAAGGGCCTCTGGGCCATTACCACTGGAAAAGAAAAGAAGCCTCATGATACAGATCTTGCTGTCACTTGGCAAAAGAATGATGATGATAAGGCTCAAGCCATTATCAAACTAGAGCTAGATGACAGCTATATCCACCATGTGGATAACTATGAGACCTCACAGGATACATGGAAGAGACTTGACACCTTGTTCGGTGCACAGTCCAAATCATCAAAGTATGGTCTCCTAATTGAGTTTTTCAGGCTTGAAATGAAGTCCAACACATCACTTGCCACGCATCTAATTTACATGGAAGGACTTCTAACCCAATTTGTAAGAATCAACATTAAAATGGAAGAAGATGTTTGCATTGGTGTTCTACTTAAGAGTTTGCCTCCTGAATATAATAATCTATCAACAACTCTAATTAATATGCCAAATCCTGAACTTGTTGATATCCAGGCATCACTGTTCAAGGAGGAAAATAAGCTAAAAACTAAGGAAAAACCACGCATCTCTAGAGATGAACATGCATTATATGTTGGCAACAGGTACAAAGACTCTCCAACTGCTCGCTTCAAAGGAGTTGAGTTTCACACCTGGCAGACTTGCATCAAACTCATCCTGATAAAGAAGGGCCTCTGGGCCATTACCACTGGAAAAGAAAAGAAGCCTCATGATACAGATCTTGCTGTCACTTGGCAAAAGAATGATGATGATAAGGCTCAAGCCATTATCAAACTAGAGCTAGATGACAGCTATATCCACCATGTGGATAACTGTGAGACCTCACAGGATACATGGAAGAGACTTGACACCTTGTTCGGTGCACAGTCCAAATCATCAAAGTATGGTCTCCTAATTGAGTTTTTCAGGCTTGAAATGAAGTCCAACACATCACTTGCCACGCATCTAATTTACATGGAAGGACTTCTAACCCAATTTGTAAGAATCAACATTAAAATGGAAGAAGATGTTTGCATTGGTGTTCTACTTAAGAGTTTGCCTCCTGAATATAATAATCTATCAACAACTCTAATTAATATGCCAAATCCTGAACTTGTTGATATCCAGGCATCACTGTTCAAGGAGGAAAATAAGCTAAAAACTAAGGAAAAACCACGCATCTCTAGAGATGAACATGCATTATATGTTGGCAACAGGTTCAAAGACTCTCCAACTGCTCGCTTCAAAGGAGTTGAGTTTCACACCTGGCAGACTTGCATCAAACTCATCCTGATAAAGAAGGGCCTCTGGGCCATTACCACTGGAAAAGAAAAGAAGCCTCATGATACAGATCTTGCTGTCACTTGGCAAAAGAATGATGATGATAAGGCTCAAGCCATTATCAAACTAGAGCTAGATGACAGCTATATCCACCATGTGGATAACTGTGAGACCTCACAGGATACATGGAAGAGACTTGACACCTTGTTCGGTGCACAGTCCAAATCATCAAAGTATGGTCTCCTAATTGAGTTTTTCAGGCTTGAAATGAAGTCCAACACATCACTTGCCACGCATCTAATTTACATGGAAGGACTTCTAACCCAATTTGTAAGAATCAACATTAAAATGGAAGAAGATGTTTGCATTGGTGTTCTACTTAAAAGTTTGCCTCCTGAATATAATAATCTATCAACAACTCTAATTAATATGCCAAATCCTGAACTTGTTGATATCCAGGCATCACTATTCAAGGAGGAAAATAAGCTAAAAACTAAGGAAAAACCACGCATCTCTAGAGATGAACATGCATTATATGTTGGCAACAGGTACAAAGGCAAGAAGGATCAGCTCTTCTGTGACTTCTGCAAAAGGACTTGACACACCGAGAAGTTCTGCCATCCCAGAAAGAGGTCCCAAAATGTCTATCTAGTTGCAATCAAACAAGAAGAAAAAATTGGAGCAAAGGAAGAAGAAGAAGAAGAAGACCACTAGGAGAAGGACAAAACTCATCAGCCCCTCTATTCAGATAGACGTTTTTAGTTTTGTATTTCCTAGCCCTAATGCCTCAAACATAAACTTGTAAACTCCTCAATTAGCCTTGTACTACAGGCTCTGTACACTTTGTGAGGCCCCTGCTACAGCCTCTAGATGTCCATCATGTTTGTGGTACCCACACTTAGCCTTTTCTGCGCGACAGCCTCTGGTGTTTTGCCATGTTTATGGTGTGCCCACACTTTGCAGGTGTTGCTTTCACTAAAGCCTCTATACGCTTTGTACTTCTGGTTGTGATTGAGGAGGGGTGTTGAGATATTTGCAATCACACCTGATTTAGTCCCTTTATGAGAAGCAGTGAGGGCTCAAGACCAAAATCCCATATGCACAGTAGGAGAAAGTACCACCACTCAAATCCTATAAAGCATTGTACTTGCACTCTTTTTTTAATGCAAGGATAGTACTCTTTTCTTTCTAGTAAAGTGTCTTGTCACTGTCAATACACAAGATTGTGTTTATGAGTCCAAATATCAATCTTGGAACCTAATTCACTTGTGTAACAATTTATCCTTGTCAAGTTCAATGTCTTCATGAGTTTCTTTTTCCTCTTTCAACCTCCGTAGCTTACGCATCTGCCACGCTCTAGATCCCGCGTATTTTAACACTTTCATCTCTAGCATTATGGCTAATGCGTCAAATGATAGTTCTATCATTATTATTGAGAAGTTAGATGGTATAAATAACAGCTATTGAAAGGCACATATATGGCAGGTTCTGGTGTAGAAATTGCAGATTAAGCCATTGAGACATGATGATATTAAGCTCGAATGCTTTGATATAGAGGAGTAGGATTGGATGAGTTATGTAAATCTACAATCATTATATCGCTCTCTAAGCAAGCCTACTATAATGTTGTCTCTAGCAACCAAACTGCATGGGAATTACAAGATAAGATTCACAATGTTTATGACAAGTAGAGCCCTACCTCTCAGATGTATTAGCTAAAGCAACTTATGAATCTTCATATGAAGGAGTGCACCTCCATGTCCGCCCACTTGAATGAGTTTCATTTAGCCACTTGTCTTCCAGGGAATTGAATTTAAGGACAATATTCCTCCCTTGTTCTTGTTGGTTATATTTCTTGAGTCATGGAACCCAATTCATACTACTATGTATCCAAGTATGCCTATTGATAGTCTAAAATTGCAAGATCTAGAGGGTGTGCTCTTGAATGAAGAGGTTAATAGCAAGAATGTTGATGCTTCCCGCACCTCTCGTGCTTTGATAGTCAAAGGCAATAAAAGTAGAGCAGTACTAAACCGATGTGGAAAAGACTCTCAGAAGTCTCATTCTTAGTCATGAATAGTCTCGCAATAAGTCCCATGATCATAAGTTTGGCATTGACTTGTCACTATTGTGGAAAGCATGGTTATATTCAGCCACAGTGTCATAAAATGTGTGATAACAAGCACAAAGAAAAGGAAAAGGATAAAGTGCAAGAAAAGAATGATAATTTGACCATAATCCCTAGCAAGTCCAATGTCAAGATTGAAGAGATTAATGTCATACAGACCGATTTTTTATGATAACTATATACTTGCAACTTCTTCTCTTGATGCTTTGGAGTTGAATGATGTCTTGTCTACCTATGCTTAGTGTTGCTTACTTGATGTCATCTCTCATTGCGAGTGATTCTACTCTTATTGTAGCATGACAGGATTTGTTAGATTGGGTAATGACCTTGCCTTGGATATTATTGGTATTGGAGATGTCAAGCTACATTTTCCTTCAAGCAATATGTTTACTTTGTATGATTTATGCCATGTTATGACTTTGACTAAAAGTCCACTTTCAATTGGACAGTTGGATGATGCATGTTATGATGTCTCTTTTGGTTATTCCACATGGAATCTTACCCATGGAAATTTTATCTTGGCACGAGGTGCCAAATCTAGCACTCTTCATCCCTTATTTGTATCTAGGTCTATCGACCATGTTTTGGTAGTGGCTACAGTACCACATGTATCATTATGGCATCATCACCTTGGGCACATCTCATTAAAGGGAATGAAAATACTTACCCATTTTCAGTATCTTTCACCCCTTGACTATAAGGAGACTATAAGTATTTTGATTCTTGTGATCATTATCTTCATAGCATCATCTCCCCCTCTCTTATTTAAAAAAACTAAATGAAGGAAAATATTCTCTCTTTGTGTATGTCTCTTCTTCTCTCTCTATTTTCCCGCCTCCTCCTCCCCCTACCTTGTCTCTCTCTTTTTTCCCTCCCTCTTCTTCTTTTCTCTCACTTCTTCTTTTTCTTCTCTCTATCTCTGTCTATGTCTCTATTTCTCTATTTTTCTCTTTGTCTGCCTTCTCTTCTTCTCTCTCTGTTTCCTCTCCTTCTGCTCCTCCTCCCCCTCCATCTTCTTTCTCTCTTTTTCTCCTCCCTCTTCTTCTTTTCTCTCATTTCTTCTTCTTCTTCTCCCTCTCCCTCCCTCCCTCCCTCCCTCCCTGTGTGTGTGTATGTGTGTGTGTGTGTGTGTGTGTTTTCTCTCCTTCTTCTCCTCCCCCTCCCTCTCCCTCTCCCCCTCCCTCTCCCCCTCTCCCTCTCCTTCTTCTCCTCCCCCTCCCTCTCCCTCTCCCTCTCCCCCTCCACCTCTCTCTCTCTCTCTCTCTCTCTCTCTCTCTCTCTCTCTCTCTCTCTCCTTTTTCTTCTTTCTTTATCCCTTTCTCTTTCTTCTTTCTTCTCTTCCCCTGTCTCTCTCTCTCTTCTTTTTCTTCTTTATTTGTCCCTCCCTCTTCCTCTCTCCCTTCATCTTTGTCTTCTTCTCTCTCTCCCTCTCTCTCTCTATCTCTCTATTCATATTTTTCTCACTCTTCTTCTTCCTCCTCTCTTTGTCTCTCTCTCTCCCCTCTTCTTCTTCTTCTTCTTCTTCTTCATGCTCTCTCTCTCTCTCTCTCTCCTCTATTTTTTCTCTCTTGTTGGGGGTAAAGGCAATTGTGCCTATGCTACCCTATATTCACTACACACACTATGATTGCACACTTATACATTGCATGTGGTGGGTGCTTATCATTGTCACTTTATTCTTTATTATTTAAGTGTATTGAATAAGGGAATGCCAGTCACACCTTATGACTATTGGAGTTCTCACATTTTATGTCTCTTGCTTTCTTACTCCATCCTCCATAGCTCTTGTTTTTGTTTGCATACTTCCACTCGAGCTCCACCCTTTCAAGTGGTATCAGAGCCTACTATTTGAGGAGCTTCTTCATCATTCACTTCAACACTTGACAAAGCTTTAATTCAAACTTTCATGGCATCCATGACTTTAGCTCTTCAAGAATTGAGCTATTTTTTCTTCCAACTTGCTTTGGACTTGTTCAAAGCCCTTTTGAGGAATCATTTGAACTTTGGGGAGTGATCCATTGTGCCTTGGGTGGCTAGTAGTAGAGCTAGAAGCTCCGAGACAACCATCATGTTTTGCACCAGTTGACCTGGCTATCCCCTTTCAGTTCTTAGCATTGATCTCTAGCTTCCAACTTGCCAATATAGTGATTCTTCACTAGGGTAACCTCTACAACATTGAGCATTCACATTTGGGTGTGCATTAAAGCTATATACATTTAGCCATTGATTATTTTCTCAAGGTAGGTCTATCGTATGCCTTGTGGATAGCAAATAATAAGCTTCATAATGCATGTTTAATGCTTCAATGATTCTATTTTTGTGCCTGGATGGTATGGCAATGCTTTGTGATGTTATTTGACTTGGATAGAACGTAGTTAGCTCCATTTTGAAGGGGTTAAATGGTGTAATAATAGTTTGGATAACAAGGCATTAATAGTCAGCTTTATGCATTTGAAGTCTACATGCTCTATGGGTATGCCACTTGAATGTATTGATGTTGAGCATTAATACTTTGACTCTGATCTAATTATGGAATGCTTTGGCACTCAATTTTGTGCTACATTTGATGTCTTGGAGATTTGGCTCCATGCTTCAACTACTTCAGTAATTATCATTTATGGGTTTGAATACTTATTGGGTTTTATGCTCTTGAATGTATTGGCTGATGTCTTTGGGCACCCAAATGTCATGTACTCAATGTACTAAGCCTTCTATTAATCTTTCACACTCTGGATATGCTTTAGTGGATGCACATTTGAGACATTTGCACTTACATGGATACATTACATTAGAGCTTTGGGTTTTCTATACAACTGAGCTTGGTTTATTAAGACTATGGAACTCTTACCTTATGTATATGCTCTCTTAGATACTCTTGGATGTAGTTATCTCTACTAGTGGGATGATCTAATTTACATGCTTTAGACACTGGCACTTACCTCTATCAGTAGGATTCACTAATGTATATATTCTTTTGGTTATATATCAAGCTTCATTATTCTCTACTTAGTCCCTTGTGTGTTTGACAAATCCCAATGCTTGATCTTGAGATTTTTTACATACATGATGTCTACACCTATGGGATATATTGGTTACTAGCTCCCTTGAGTTTATGATAGACTTTAATACCTATTGTATACATCTTCGCTACTAGTTACTTTTACATATCTCGGTTGTTACCTAAATATTCCTAGCAATGGGAACCTGGTATTTCTTGATTATTTACCGATAATGTTCTTGGTCATATTGGTGCATGTATTACTATAGTGCTATAATTATAGTTTTCAAGCATTGTCTTGGGGAACATACACTTTACTTTGGCAATCTATTTATTATAGTTGGTGGACAACTCTATGCTTTGGTATTTCTCCTATTTTTCCATTATTTTGGCTAACTTTTAGGGCATATAAAAATAAAAATCAAGAGTATTTGTTTTTAAATGTATCACTTAGTGTTCCTAAATTAAGGGCATGTCAATGAACCGAGTGCAAACACTAATTCTATCTTCAATATTGACAAACTTGATGGCACAAAAATTTCTTATTGGAAGATGCAAATATGGTAGATATTGTTGTAGAAACATCATATTAAGCCCTTGAAATTTGTCTAATTGGAAGATGTAAACATGGTAGGTATTGCTGTAGAAACATCATATTAAACCCTTGAAAACCAAGAATGTCAAGCCCAAAGGCATAGTTCAAGATGATTGGGATGAGCTATGTAAATCCACCCTTACATTGTCATTGTCTAAACATATTTAGTTTAATGTTATGATACCTGAAGATAATGCTTGGAAGTTATGGGAGAATATATGCAATCTTTATGACAAGCAAAGTCTTGCATCATAGATGTATTAGTTGAAACAGCTTATGGACCTTTGTATAAAGGAAGGGATGTTTGTATGAGTTTCATGCAATTTTCAGTCAATTGACTTTGCAGGGTATTGAGTTCAAGGATAACCTACCTCCCTCATTCTTGCTTGTTACAGTTTATAAGTCATGAGATACTTTTCGTATGGGTATGCCAATACTCCTAAAGATGGCTTGAAACTCCAAGATGTTGAGGATGCCTTACATATAGAGGAGATGAAAAAGAAATAATATAGATACCTCCCGTACTTCTCATGCATTTACTATTAGGGGCAGATGTGATGGTAAGAATGGTAATGACTGCCATGATAGAGGCATTGGTCTCAGTCTCGCAAGAAAACTCACAATGAGTCTCATGGTTGTAATTCCTCTTTGACATGTCATTACTATGGGAAGTAGAGTCATATTGGACTTAAGTACCATAAGATACATGATGATGAGCACAAAGAGAAAGGCAAGGGAAAAGTGTAAGAAAAGTTTGATGATCACAACATTGTCCCTACTAAATCCAGTGTAAAGATTAAATAGATAAATGTAGCACAGCTAGAGTTAGATGATGAATATATCTTAGAAACTTCCTCTATTGATACTTCTTAGTTGACTAATAGCTCGTCTACATATTCTCAATGTTGACTTCTTGATTCATGGGATTCCTTTCACGTTACCACGCAGAGGGATTGGTTTCAATCCTATCACAGCATGATATGTTTTCTACAACTAGGAAATTCCTTGGCATTGGATCTTATTAGCATCGAGATGTAATGCTAGAATTTCCCACAAGGAGCTACTTTACTATAATAACCCTCCCAGCAGCACATAAAACCCCCCTTATAATTTTTAAAATAAGTCAATTTTTTTAAATCCCTCCCCCCCGTCATCGTCGAACAGTTGGCAGGGGGAGGAAGTCATCGATGATGACGGGGGAAGGAAGAAGTGGATGACGGTGGGGAGGGAGAAGGAGTAGATGATGAGAGAGATGACGAAGGCGGAGCTGCCAATGAAGATGATGATCATGATCAAGATGAGGACATTGTGGATGAATTCGATGGGGGGGGGAGGGGCACATGTGTGCCACCTTTCACCCCCCCCCCCACTATCTCTTTCTCCCCCCAACGTCAACTACATGGCAACAAGCTGAACGTATCCACCTAGGTGGAGGGGAGGGCCTCCATCATGACCCTAATAATACCCACCTCTCTCCCTATGACCCCCCTCCCTCCAATCGTAAGGGAGAAGGAAGGAGGCTTTGATGCCCTGGCATGCTGCATGGAAAGAGAGAAAGGGTGAGAGAGAGAGAGAGAGAGTCAGTGACAAAGAGAAAGAGGGAGAGAGAGGGCGTGTGTGAGAAAGAGAAGGAATATTCCAAGGTTCTTCCTCCCTTTTCCCCTCCTAAGAGGGTGGCCACATGCATCTATCTTTTTCCCTTCCTTGTGAGATTTTCCTCCACATCGCAAGCTCAATTTTCCCCCCGATTGGACCTTGCTATTTGAGTAAGGAGATACTGAAGTCCTGTGGGAATCACGCCTAAAAGAGAAGAAGATCGGGAATGGCCCCCAAGCAAAGAATGTCAAGTGCATGTGGAAATCCTACAACCAGCAACGAAGCCTTAGGCGAGGGCATCATTGCCAATCCAACTATGATACCAATCATAAGTAATGTATTTCCTAATTAATATATGTTTGTTTTTATTTCCACATGAGATACGTTAGGCTCAATACTATGTCGCACGAGAATAGGTCATCGAAAGGGATAGGTTTCATCTCACGTATTCGAAAGATGGAGTTTGCAAAGTGCATGTATCAGGAGAAGTAAAATCACATCTAGATGCTATGCAACAAATCCATACGTAGCATGAAGAGCATATAAGGTTCCAAGGTATTGTCAACTCCCTCTTCTTGTTGATTAATAGCTATGTTTTTGCCACATTGAAGGGATATGTTGAGCTTGCACGCCTGATGGATTGCATGGCAAGCAACTTAGTCTAAAAGAGAATCATTTTCGAAGCTCTAGACCTTTGCCCAAGCTCTCGCTAATATCACAAACTGATAGCTCATGTTTTGATAGATTGGGAATCTTGATGTTGTGCTTAGCTAGTACAAACAATGATCATAAGGATTAAAAACTAAGATGCCTTGAGATTCATCTGATAACTACGACTTCCACCAATCCAATTCAGGGTTGGGCTAGATGCAAACAATAACTCCAGGCCTCAAAGGACAGTCTGGAGAGCTCAAGGATCAAGAAACCCTAAGTCAAGGGAAAAACTGATACTTTTGTACTTGTTGGGAAGAAGGTTGGATTACCAATCAATATAAGTGATCAATAGAATTTAAATCTTGCATAGTTGTATGAGACCTTAACATATGTCTTAGCCAAAGTGTTAAGTAAAATTTTGCATGGTATTGTTCTTAGATCCCAAGGGGGAGAGCAAATATAATAAAAATTCAAATAGAGGAAGACAAAGATGGAACAAGCACAGATTAGGAGCTCAATGTCAACTTCTCCTCCATTATTCTCCAACCATATCTCCAACAGACCACACACACTAAAATGGTATCCTCAAAAGATAGATACCCCAAACTTAAGGACACTTTAAATACAAACACAGGATATGACATATTTATCAACACTCCCCCTCAAGCTCAGAATGAGCTTGCACACATAAGACTCCAAGTACACTCCTGAAGTACTAAAACTTATCTTTACCTAATGCTTTGGTAAAGATATCAGCAACTCGGTCATTGGTCTTCACATGGACCAAATCAATCTCTCCATCAATGACTTTTTCTCTAATGAAATGATAGTGCACTTCTATGTGTTTTGTCCTTGCATTGTAGACTGGGTTCTTTGCCAACATAATGCTACTAACATTGTCACAATACATAATGACTCCTCCATCAATCTCTATGCCCATGTCATATAAGATCAATCTCAGTCATGTCTGCTCACATGCTGCCAATGCAATGCCTCTATACTCTGCTTTAGTGCTTGATAAAGAAACTGTAGTTACTTCTTATTGCTCCAACTTACCATGGTTGATCCAAATGAGAATTCATAGCCACTAGTAGATCTTCTATCCATAGAGCTACATGCCCAGTCTGCATCTGAGTATCCAAACAATGTAGGCTTGATTCCTTTTTCATAAAAAGCCCAAATCCAGCTATCTTCCTCACATATCTAAGAACTCTTCTCACTACATTCAAATGTGATTTGCATGGTTTTTGCATAAACTAACTTATCAATCCAACGGCGTAACTCAAGTCTGGTCTTGTAATGGTCAAGTAGATAAGACTACCAACCATCTTTTTGAACATAGTAACATCCTAAACATAAGATCCATCATCCATCAACTTAGCATTTTGATCCAATGGTGTATCAACCGGTTTGCATCCTATCATGCCATATTTTTCCAACATCTCCAATGCATATTGCCTTTGTATCAGCCGTATACCATGAGGTGTGTCAATAACCTCAATACCCAAGAAGTATCTCAACAAACCAAGGTCCTTTATATCAAACTATTTATGTAACCCATGCTTGACTTCAGTAATCTCCTTTTCAAGTGTACCTGTAATAATGAGATCATCAACATAGATGACCACAACAACCATACCATCTTTTGTATGCCTCACATAAAGTGAATAATCAGCTTTGCTCTGCTGAAATCCCATGCTGCATAAGAATTTGCTGATTCTATCACACCATGCTCTTGGTGCTTGCTTCAATCCATATAAAGCCTTCTTCAACCTACATACATAATGTAAGTATTTTGGATCCACATAGCCCTCTGGTTGATCCATGTACACTTCCTCTTCTAAGTTGCCATTCAAAAATGCATTTTTCACATCCATTTGATAAAGCCTCCAACCATAGATAGAAGCCAAAGCAATTACCGATCTTACTGTCATCATTTTAGCTACTGGACTGAATGTTTCTTCATAGTCCAAACCATAAGTTTGTGCATATCCTTTTGCAACTAGCCTTGCTTTATACCTTTCAAGAGAACCATCCGACTTACACCCTTGTAAACCCATTTACATCCAATGGACTTCTTGCCATAAGGTAGTTTCACCAAATCCCAAGTCTTGTTTTTCCTTAGTGCATCCATCTCTTCATTCATTACTTGTCTCCACTCTTTGCTCTCTATTGCTTCTTCAAAGCAAGTAGGCTCCACATGTTGTACATAATAAACCATGTATGCATAATGCATCTTCATGAACCCATTATAAGTCAATCTACCAAACTGGATACCTTATCCTTTCTGACCTTCTCAATTGAGGTGCACTACTGTGTCTCATCTGATCTAGCATGTGGTGGCACATACTTTCCTGCACTTCTAGTGCCAAGTGTTTTAACATGCGGAATGCCATACTCGTCATCTATAGATTCATCTTCTGAACTTTCAGTCATTGGTCTCTTACCTTTTGCAACTTCTGCACTCCTTTGTGCATTTCTCAATCTACCACTCCATGGACTGTAGCTGGCACTGCTTTCCACATTCTCTTGAGGTCCTGAAGCATCTTCCACATGCTGATTTTCAGCCTTGCTGTTTGCTGAAATTTTCCTTCCATAGCCATTATCATCATTGCTTTCATAGGAATCAACATCCACTGCAATTTTGGGCTTGTACCATGATTCATATTCACTGAATTTTACATCCCTGCTTATGTATACTTCCTTACTCACCAGATCATAGCATTTGTATCCCTTCTTCTCATCAGGATATCCAAGGAAAATGCATTTTACAGCCTTAGGTTTCATCTTCTTTCTCAAATCATCTGGAACATGAACATAATAGATACATCCAAAGACTCTAAGGTATGCAACAATGGGTTTCATGCCATACATTCTCTCATATGGTGACATATTATGAATCAAGGCTGTAGGTGTTCTATTCATAATGTGAACTGCAGTATGCACTGCTTCTGCCCAATATGACAATGGCATGTTCATTTGGTTCATCATTGCCCTTGCAACCTCTACAATAATCCAATTCTTCCTTTTAGCCACACCATTTTGCTGAGGTGTATACTTGCATGTCAATTGCCTTTTGATACCATGATCTCTCAAGAAGTCACAAAACTCATATGACATGTACTCGCCACCATTATCTGACCTTAAACATTTTATGTAGCATCCAAACTGCTTTTCAGCCATAGATTTAAATTCCAAGAACTTTTCAAATGCTTCACTTTTATGCTGCATAAAGTACACTCAAGTCATCCTGTTGAAATCATCAATGAAAGTAATATAGAATCTACATTTTCCGCTCATGGAAACATTTTGACATGGGCCCCAAATATCTGAGTGTATTATTTCCAAAGGATAGGTGCTTATTCTCCCCCTCTTTGAAAATGGCAATTTGGATTGCTTGCCAAATTGACAAGCCTCACATACATGATCAAAATTCACATATCCTAAATGCGGTAGACCACGGACTATCTTTTTTGATTGCATTTGCTTCAATCTTTGCAAATTAACACGACCAATCTGTCTATGCCATAATTCCACATCCTTATCTTGCCCATGTCCTCTCTCAACATACATAGAGTTTTGAATCACTGGAGTACCTGCATCCAAAGCAAACAATCTTCCTTTCTTTCTACCATGAGCAATCACCCTGCCAGTTCTCCCATTATGGAACTCTTCAATAAAACATCCAAACTTATTGAATCTCACATGCAATCCTTGATCTATCATTTGACCTATTGTGGGCATATAAAGTACATCACCAAGATTGTTATCAATCCCATCTTTAGTAACAAGTGGCACACTACCAATATGAGTAATTTTGTGTAAAGTATCATCACCAGTGGGTTGGCAACATAATCATAATTCTGCATTTGCTCCTTGCTATCAAACCACTCAACATGATGAGTCATGTGGTTTGTAGCTCCTGAATCCAAAAACCAGTCATTGTCATGAAGAGGATGAGTCATGCTCCCAAGCACATGCTCCATAGCAAATAGGTGACCTCTAGGCGATCCACCTCTAGGTCCATAACCTGTACCACCATAAGTACTTGCATAGTGGCCATATTGGGTCCTTCCACGACCCCTAGACATAGCATTCTGTTTCTAATAAAACAATCCCTCTCAAAGTGACCAAACTGCCCACAATAATGACAAGTGCCATCTCTTTGTGAAGAAGGACTAGACCGTCCTTTACCTCTAGGGAAAGATCTCCCCCTGCCTCTATGCATGAAGTCACCATGACCAAAGTTGCCTCTTCCATGAGCAAAACCATAATTACTATGACCAAGTGAAGAGCCTCTAGCTCTAGATGAGCTACCACGACCTCTCTGGTGATAGAAAACACTATCTCCACCTGCATTTTTGCCACTGCTAGATGCATTCAATCCCAACTTGATTTCTTCTGTAATAAGTAGCAATCCAATAAGCTCCTCAAAGTCAGGCATAGAGCCTCCCCTAACGGAAATAGAGGTATCCAAAGATTTAAAAGCTGGTCCAAGCACATTTAGTGTAACTGACACTAAATCATCATCATCAACAGGTGCATTAATGGATGCAAGGTCTTCTGAAATTTGCTTGATTTCTGCCACATAGTCATTGATATTGCGATTGCCTCTCCATGCACCATGTAATCTCTACTTAAGTTGTATCTTACGAGCCTCTATACATGTTCCATACATTTTTTCTATGTTTTTCCATGCCTCCTTACAAGTACTTGCCTTTTTTATATGAGGAATCAATGTTTCTGAAATACATATGGAGATCCAATGCAAAACCTTCCTGTTCTTCCCAGTCCAATCCTTGTACGCTTTCTTTTGCTCTTCAGTTGGATGTTCGGGAGCTTCTGGACATTCATCATCACATGTTATGAGGTCCCATAGACCTCTACATCAAAAAATTCTCCATCTTGTAAGACCAAACACTATAGTTGTCTTTGGTCAATTTGTCTCCCACAATCTGAGTGATCTGTGCCGTGTCAGACATTATGACTGCTGCAAATTCAGAAGAAAACAACAATACAATCTGTCCAGAAATGGTATTCAGCAATATGATTATCGTACATGTGTCCAAAAACTGTCATATACATCCATCCATGATGCCAACATGTCATACATTCAGTTCCCAACAAGAAACATCCAAATCGGATTCCACACAATGTTTGTATGACCCAAAATGCATCAAAACATGGGTCTAAAGTTGACCACTTTTCCTGCAATTTTTTTATGCCAAACTACAAGTGCTTGTCAAGCTAAAGTTGCAGAAGATTTCCCAAAATTTCTGAGCAAAAAATTGACCTCCAAACAGCTAATTCAACACTACAAGACATTAATTTCCCTTGAGCAAACTTCTTTGTCAACCTGCACCTATTGCTCTCATCTAGTTTGATGCAATAGTGAGGTCCAAGGATAGTTTAGCACCATTATGTCTAAATGCATAAATTCAATGCAGAACAGAGTGTGCAAATAGTAAAATTTGCTGCTTTGGCTACTTCAAGACAGCAAGAACATCCACTGCGTCTAAATTTCACATTGTAGAAGCTAGTGTTCTTTCTTTCTGTGCAGGTGAGTTTCTCGGGTTCCTCTCTGTTTGTCTAACTTATTCCTTCTCGTAGCAGCTTATCAAGAATGTTTGTCCAGGTGATTCTTTCTTTTGCCTCTGTTCATAAGACTCTCTCTTTATGCTCGCTCGTCTGTAGAACTTCGCAACATCAAGAATGTTGTTTGTGCAAGCGAGCCTTTCTACAAGCTCACTATATGGCACTTCCTCTTTCTTTTGAGTTGCCTCTGTTGCCAGAAGCTTCTCATTCATATGAGCTATGGCAAGCAGCAACAACAGGTGAGGGGATTTAGGTCTCTGTTCCAGTTCTCTTCTTGGGTTCCCAGGTTTTCGATGAATTTCATCATCAGATGCTGTGACTTGTGGCTGCCTCACAAGTAAGTATAGAATCAGCGATGGAAACAGGCAAAGGCCATCATTGCGGCAACCGCAATGGCTTCCACCGGGGCCTGCTTCTGCCTGCTCCTCATCCCAGAGCGCATTCCGCCACCGGTGCTTCCGTCCCCAATAGCTCTCCTGCTGAACAGTCCCTGAAAGTGACCTTACTACCTCCCAGGTCCCCCACCCCAAGCTCAAGCAGCGTAGCTCTGCAGTCAATTTGCGTGTAGAGGCTGAAGCCCCTCTATAATAATGAGGATTTGACTCATCGGCCACATAGTACTGTGTGGAGTCATTTCGCAAAGGATTTTAGCAACTGCAAAAGGCATACCAATACCTCCATTGTTTGGCCAGGGCCTTCTGACTACAAGAAATTAGTCATACAGAGAAGCCAATTGGCAGCACCACGTCAGCACAATGAACTTTGTCATCGATCTCGCCGAAAAGAGTCCTTCATCTCCAGTGATAGCTATGCTTGTCAAGTTCCCTCCAATGAGGATTTTTGCAGTACTAGGACCAGTTCTGGGACACTGGAATGCCTTTGCTCATTTCTATGCATCTGGTAATGAGGCTCCACGGCTGATATTAGGTGCCTTGCCTGGAACAATGAACTATACTTCACAACATAGCAAAGAGATGCATCTTCCCCCTCCAGCTGTGGAGAGCCCAGTGTATGGCTGGTAGCAATTTTCTACACTTTCTTTGCTGCCTCCTTGCATTGAAAGATCCTATAGAATATGAGACGACTCTGATACCATAATAAAACTTCAAATAGAGGAAGACAAAGATGGAACAAGCACAGATTATGAGCTCAATGTCAACTTCTCCTCCATTATTCTCCAACCATATCTCCAACAGACCACACACACTACAATGGTATCCTCAAAAGATAGATACCCCAAACTTAAGGACACTTTACATACAACCACAAGATAGGACATATTTATCAATAAAATATGCAATGGAAATGTTATCACAACTATTATTGCATTGTTTGGAAGAGATACAATTGGTTTTGTTGATTGATCAAACAACACCATAAATGCTTTTACATTCAATTGATCGTTGGTTTGTGGTTTGGATGATTATTCCAGGTGCTTGTGATTTATGGTAAATTCATGGCAGGGGTCTGTGATGACGAATTACCATGGGAATAAGGAATGATTTCTTGGAAGATGATATTAGGCTGTTTGCCTTGTTTGTGCTTGATTCTTAAATGATTTATTTAAGGAAATGATATTTTGCATGGGTGGATCATCTCCAAGATTGCACCGTGGATTAACCTGAGAAGGACACTGATCGATTCATGGGCCAAAGGTTGAGTGGTGGAAAGGCCAACCACGGAAATGGTATTTCACTCCTAGGTAGCTTGTGGACTAGGTGAAGCTCTGGACATCCTTGCCCATCCATAACAAAGTTGAAGACTACCACGGCCCCAACGTCTATGGCGTTGGAAGATCCTATTCTAGATAAAGGATGGAATTTGTGGTGTAATGTGATTTGGATCAGTTACTTCTACAGGACAAAAGGGATATATAATTCTCTTGTATGAGTAGGAGACAAAGATTAACTTGGAGATAAGTTAAGGAATTTGTCTAAACTTTTTTGTCAAAAGGACTGCTTGCTCTGTGTTCGTGTCTGTTATATAAATTGCATGAACAAACCCACACCTTAAAAGGCTTATTTAAGGAAGCTTATTTTAAATGTCACTCATAAATGTGATATGACCTAATTAAATAACTAAAGAGCACCTATTGAGGGAAGCGGATGGGCGGAACCCTCGATGGGTCCGTCCTACGATAGGGTGGTCCCAAAGAACTGGGAGGCTTCTCACAAGGTTTTACCGATGTCCTCGACCTTAGAAATTGTCATATTAGACCCTAATTGATGTTGTTTTAGGGGACTGAAATGGGATTGTGCCCTACAAGCAGAGAGGTTGAGTGGTACATCCCTTTCATTTCCCATTCTCTTTGAGCCAAGTGCAACATGGATCTGCTTCGGATTGGGTATCTCTACATAAAGTAGGATGTCCAAGACCCAACACTAGAATGCTGTCAGGAGACCTTGACCACTAGGAACCCAGATTTCAGGTCGATCCTAGTGGGTTCAGCCACAAACGTTCCATTGTGAGGCGGACCTCGAGAAACCTTAGGCGAAAAACCCTATAACATTCCATGGGAGTGCCAAGCGGTATCACTTAGATTCGTCTCTCAATGGATTGCTAAAAACGTGCCTAGTCAACCAACAACGGACACGTTACATTTACATAATGTACATCATGTACCAACTTCGATCAAAAGTCTTCTATCTGTTGGATAGTTGTATGATGTAGTCTATTATGCATATTTTGGTGATTCTGCATGGAAGATTATCTATGGGGACCTTGTCTTTACTTAAGGCGCCAAGGCTAGTAGCCTCTATCCTTTATTTGTATCTGGGTCTCTTGACCATGTTTTGTTATGGCTAACATACTACATATATCTTTATGACGTTATCACCTTGGGTACATATCCTTAAAGGGAATGAAAATGCTTACTCGTTTCTAGTATCTTCCATCTCTTGTTTACAAATGTTTTGATTCTTATGACCACTATCTTTATAGCAAGTAAACATGAAATTCTCATAAGAAATTTGGCATTATACATGTGGGTGACCCTTTGGATCTTGTGCATTTTGATGTATGTGGTCCCATGCCCTATTAGTCATTAGGTGGCATAAAGTACTTTGTTATGTTCATTAACAATTATTCGCATAAGGTCTAGGCATATTCTACTAAGCAGAAATATGATGTCTTATCTATCTTTTAGGATTGGCTTGTTCTTGTTGAGAATTAGTCTAGATATAGACTGAAATACCTACAATGGGGATGAATATGTTTCTATAGTGTTTGATTAGTTTTGTGATGAAAGAGATATTAAATGTTAGTTGATTATCTTGTACTACACCCCACTGCAAAATGGTATTGCAAAGCATATTAATAGGACCATTCAAGAGGAAATATTCTATAGTATGCTTAGTCAAGCTAGGTTATCACAACAATTTTGGGTTGATGCAGTTACTACTACCATACATTTGATAAATAGGTCCCCATCAAGAGGCATACATATAGAAGATGCTTGAGCAATTCCATATGTAGGATGTTAAGTCTATTAGCTAACATTTACCTTACCATGTGAAGGTCAGCTAGACAAATTGTCCCTAGTTAAATGAGAAGAACTCTGAGATAGCCAAGATCCCTTATACATCCACAATGGGTAGTTTGATGTATGCCATGATAGCCACTCACCCTCATATAGCATTTGCAGTGGGAGTTGTGGCATCCTATCTGGTTGCATCTAGCCAGTGATATTGAGATGTGTGAAGAATATCATGAGGTACATGAAAGGCATTGCAAATATGTGCATTTACTATGGTGGCCAAGATACTACATCCATAGGTTGCACTGAGTTTGACTATGTAGGACATGTAGATAGTAGCAAGTCCACCTTTGGGTATGTCTTTACTTTTTTTGGAGATGTTATTTCTAAGATGTCCAATGTGCAAAAATGCATGACCTTATCTACTACTAAGACAGAGTATATTGTATCCACTAACGCTTACAAGGAGGCCCTATGGTTTGGCCATTTAGTAGTAGACCTTGGTATTAATATTACTCATACACTGCATTCAGAATACTGCATTTAGAATCTATGAGTGTTATTATTCAATTTTTCAATCTTCCATTCAAAGACAAAGCATATTGAGTTGTACTGTCACTTATCAAGGAGATAGTAGTGGACAAGTCTGTTGAGTCGATTGATAAGAATCCTACAGATTTGCTCACTAAAAGTCTCTCTATGGAACATTCTACCTTCCTTAAGAAGATGATGGGTGAGGGATGAGATGATGTCTATTCCTCATCATGTTGTACTTTATGTACATCTATACTTTGTCACTTTTTTTCTTGTTCTCTCCTCACTCGAGACACGTTCACTTTTAAGTGGAAGGTAGTCGCGGGTAAAGCACATGTGCCTATGTCAACTTGTATTCACTATACATATCATGACCGCGTATTTGTAGACTACATGTGGCTCTGCCACCTATCACTGTCAATTTATTATTTATTCTTTTAGGGATTATTGAATAAGAGAAGGCTAGTCACACATTGTGAGTGTTGGAGTTTCCACACCTTGCGTGTCTCCCCCTTACTTTCTTGCTCCATTCTCCATAGCTCTTGCTTCCACTTATGTGCTTCGACTCGGGCTCCATGCTTTCATCTGTCTCTTTTTCCACCTCCCTCTTCTTCTTCTCCCTCACTATTTCTTCTTCTTCTTCTCTTCTCTCTCTCTCTCTCCCCTCTTCTTTGATTTTCTCTCTCTTTTTCCCTCCTCTTTCTCTCTCTTCCTTTTATCTCTCTCTTCTTTCTCTCTCCTCTTTCTTTTTCCTAACACACATGCACACACACACACACTCTCTCTCTCTCTCTCTCTCTCTCTCTCTCTCTCTCTCTCTCTCTCTCTCTCTCTCTCAATTTTTGTCTTTTCTCTTTATGCACTTTCCTCTTCTTCTTCTTCTCTCTCTCTCTCTCTCTTCTTTTTCTTCTCTCTTTTTCCACTTAAAGAGAATAAATATCTCTCTACCCCTCTCCCCCTCCCTCTCCCTCTCCCTCCCTCCCTCCCTCCCCCTCCCTCTCCCTCCCTCCCTCCCTCTATGTGTGTGTGTGTGTGTGTGTTGCCATCACTCCTTGCATCAGCACAACACTACCATTTTCACATCCATGTCAAACTCTTGTTGTATGTGTTGCCACTCCCATTGGGCCACCCTCCCACTATATGTGCCATCCAATTGATTGTCTCTACTCAGTGACCCATTGATAGAGAGAGAGAGAGAAAGAAAGAAAGAAAGAGAGAGAGAGAGAGAGAGAGAGAGAGAGAGAGAGAGAGAGAGAATGTTGTCCATTGTTTGTACCACCTCCTATTGTTCTAGTGTTACCCCCCATGGCCATTTTCACCACCATCGTTTGCTGCTTTGCCCATGTTGATACTATTCCTAGTCGTGTTGCTCTATGCTCATGTTCTGTTGCAATCCATGTTGATGTCTCCTAGTGCTATTGGCCCTGTCACACTAATGTGCTACTACATTTTTTGTGGTAGACCAACCATTGCCATGCCACCTACCACCAACTATTTTAGAGAGAGAGAGAGAGAGAGAGAGATAGAGAGAGAGAGAGATAGATAGAGATAGAGATAGAGATAGAGATAGAGAGAGAAAGCTATGTCTCTACAACAGCCTGCCACTACCATGCCACACCTGCCAAAGATAACTTTGCATTGCTCTTGTTGCAACTTGCTACTTGCAAGAGAGAGAGAGAGAGAGGGGGGGGAATGGTGAGGGACCATTTGAATTTTCCCCCCTCTTCTGTAGGTCCCATTCTCTCTCTTTTTAAGTTTGGAATCACTTTTTAGGTTTGGGAAGGCTTTGGGTGGTTTGGTGAATAGCTTCGCCACAATCAAAATAATAGATAGTATAGATTTAGAGATCATGATAAACAAAGTCAAGAAAAAGTGCATAGTTTCTTACTTAGGTTGCATAGGAATTTGATCATTCAAGAGTCATGTGGGAAATTTTATGGGTTCACAATGCAATAGTGTCAAATCTTTCATAATTTGTCACAATATATCGCTACTACTTGAAGTCCTTCTCAAGCACTATTCTTTAGAGCTTAATGCTTATCCAATAAGTAGCAACTTAGTCTCACCGTAAGATGGATGTGTAAGTAATGGGAGGACTCAAGCTCAAAACCTACAATTGAGTGCCTTTATGATGCATTTATCTCTTCTAAGTGCAAAGGTTTGGGGGATGAAGCCCACTCACAAATATCAGACTTGACATTAAAATGAACAAAGTCCTCTATATGATCCATATCAAGCAATATAGTGCTAGCATTCATTACGCACTTCACAGATGTGGAATGATAGGTTGTTGTGCACAATAGCAAAGCAACATTGTGAGGGAAGTGAAGTTCCCATGCTACAGTAGCTTCACTTTGCTCACTTCTTTCTCACACAATGTGTTTTACTTTTCTATCATTGTTTCTAAAAAGGAATTCTAGGTTGCTTCTTCATGTCAACTTGTTTCTTGAAGTTGACTTTATGTCGCGTTGTGAAATGAAAAACTTGACATTCACTTGCATTATTTGTTGGCTATACAAATCGTTACCTCTTTTTCCTATGCTCGCTCTCTCTCTCTCTCTCTCTCTCTCTCTCTCTCTCTCTCTCTCTCTCTCTCTCTCTCTCTCTCTCTCTCTCTCTCTCTCTCTCTCTCTCTCTCTCTCTCCTTGCCTCTTACTTATTATTTTTATGAGAATCAAATATGTAACTCACCAAACACAAAAATAAAGCAAATAAAGAATACTAAAACATATAACCAACTTCTAGATGCCAATGATAAGACATAGATCAAAATGTGTGCAAGTGATTAAAAAGATCTCCAATATGAATGAGAAGGAAGACTTTCTCTAATGTAGCTAACCAAAATGAAGCTTTCTTTTTCTCCTATAATGATTTGAAACATTTTGACCTCCATGACTACCATGGGTAGGTGAAGCTACAATGAACTCTTGTGTCGATATGGTGGATGATGTGCCTCTTCCCTCCTTACACCTATAATCAAACAAAACCACAATTAATAAAGGTATTATAATAATAATGATTATTATTATATTGCGTGCGTAGTGGAAAAAAAAAATACATATCTTGGCATTCATTTTCAAGCACTTCATAAAGAATATCTAAAAAATACATGAGTCAAGTGATTACAAGGAGATATAAACAAAATAAACCTCATGGAAAAAGCATTCCATATCAATGATACTTTTTTAAGTGCATCCTTATAGAGGATGTTTCTAATGACATTCGTAGAATCTAAAATATCTTCTAGCAAGATTTTCACACCAAATGATGACTTTACCCCAAAAATACTATATATAAATGGACATGAATAAAGATTGGTGATTTTGAATAAAGGCTAGAAACAAATAAAATCTAGCATTGTGACTTATTGATTATCATAACAAATGCTAATCATATAGGAAACTATCTTTGTCTCATAGTAAATGGAAAATGCGAATTGCTAGGAATGAATATGGTTCTTAGAATAAGAACCCTTTCATCTATATTTATCCTTGAAATTATTTTTACATCCATCATCTTTCTCTTAAAAGCCCTACATATCAATTTCATGCCACAATACGGTCCCTTTTCTAGATTCAAGTTTCGAAGGAGAATTATATGTGCATTACTTTTCAATAAAAACAAAAGACGAAGAGGAAACCCACCTCATAAATTTAGAGTATTCAAGTACTCTACACAATACAAAAACGAGTTATCATCTGCCTCTGCAAAATGAATGTCCATTATAATATTGGGCAACTCTTCCTTACATTAACTATATATCACATGATGCAAGAATGGAACATTCTCTAAAATATATTCCAAAATCAGTCACATAACACTTCATGATATACACTATTAACCAAGTCTTTGATAGATTTTATTTTCAACGCTATGGTAGATGGAATTTGCAACATTTCACAATCATTTGGAATGCCCACTCCATCCCCCATCTCCTAAATTCAAGCATTGAAACCATAATCATTTACACCACCATTTGCAGATACATGTATATTCTCTAAGAGTCTTAATACATTTTCATATTGACATAAATGAAGAGTAGTATAGAGTCACATTAACAGTATCCATATGGGAGCCCTTGATCACAATTGGCAAGATTTGTCTAAATTCTCCTCCAAACAAAGCAACCTTTCCACCAAATGGTTTATCACATCTCATAATATACCTCAAAGTCCTATCAATTATCTCAAAGGTATATCGATGTGTCATGGGATCCTCATCCCATGAAATTAGGCTTGATTGTCTCTATAACTGAGTGAAGTCACTTTGAACAAGAATATTATGGGTGGATGAACTATCTAATTCAATGGGATTTTGAACCTTGAGTGAGCAGTATGACCACTAGGGTAGAAGCAAAGTAGTAAATGCCAGATGATGCCATTGCAAATGCTTTACTCCGATCACTTTGCAACTTAGACAATAAATACTTATAAAGAAAATACTTTCTAGACCCACTAGGACCTTCCCAAAAGAATATATTCCCATAGTATGAATCCATGACAACCATAACTGTAAAATATGCAACTCTTTGTCCATCATTTAGCTTTGCCTCCATAGACATATAAGCTTTTGTTTCCTCTACAATGTCATATATATATATTCATCTTGTAAAAGTGAATTGACATGCAATTGAACATTTGGATTATGAGGAATTGGCAACCCAAGAAAGTTAAATAGTCTTTAGCTATGCTGATATAGAAAGGAGTGGAGATGTAATAAAGTCCTATTATGGGATTATATGCCAATGTCTTTGTTGTAATTTATATAAAATTTCATTTATCATTGGCATCAAAGACCTTCCCCATAGTTGGCCAAGTCAAGCAAGCTCACAGAAAACTAGAATAGCAGCAAATAGCAATCGAAGTTGAATATTAGTCTGTATAGATGCAGCTTCTTCTAATCACAAATCCACATGTCGTCGCTTTCAAGCATTCCTTTTGCAATGCAAGCTTCTTTTATACCACATTATCAATAGTATACAAATCCTCAAAAGAAGTGCTTCCTCTAGATATTGTCAAAAGCATTCGTAAGTAATAATATTAACCAAAGCTAGATGCCACAAAATATATCTGACCAACAGTATTTCAAACTTTCTCTTAGTCCAAATCTTTCATTGTGCCTTCCATATCCAAAACATTAAAAAGAATTGATAAATGACACTTATGAAATCTAAATGAATTCTATTGAATACAAACCATTTGATAAGAGTAGTTTCTTCGATATTTTAATTTTGCATGACATCACATATATTATCCATATCCAAAGTTCTCACTCATCAAGTGCACTTGAAAGTGTTGTAGTATCTGGCTTTTCATTATGTAGTGGAAAATCAAATATTCACCAACATGTCTCAAAAATAGATATATCGTACATCTATGTAGCTTTGGATCTCATCCACATCATGGGAAAAAAAAAAAAACACACACACACACACACGCACACATACATATGCATATGTATATACCTACCTACCATAATCAAAATATACCTCTACATTTATATGTGCATTATATTTTTTACTCAAATAAGGATTATATGGAACTATCCACATCGATTATAAAGAACATTACCCTTGATGGTCACAATGTTTTGATCATCTCACCTTTTATAGATAGGGAAAGGTATAGGAGCACACGCACATGTATGAGATACCAACGTGCGTGCACGTGTGTGTACGCGCACGCGTGTGTGCACATGCTAGTGTGCTCATGTGTGCATGTCCTAGAACTTAATTCTTGAATTTTATCTTTTATTAAAAAAGATTTTTTATTTAAAATAAAAATAATCTTAAAATATATAAAATTTTGTATTATAAATTTTGATGAAAAATAAAGTAATTGAAATATGAAACTATTTTTAACATAATTTTAAAATAAACTTTTTAAACCTAAAACATTCACTTCTTAGACTATTTTTAACTCAAAACATGCCCTTTTCATTTAAGTTATTTACATAAATAATATAAAAATATTTTTCACATTTTTTAATTTAAAATTGTAAAAGTAAAAATATTTTTAATTAAAAATAGCTTAAATTAAAATTTAAATATATTTTTATGTTTTTAACTCAGAACACCTAGTGCTAAACCATTTTAATTACTTAAGTCAATTGAAGTCAATCGAGGTAATGCTATTGATGTATTTACACTATTTCAATCCTAAAGTTTTCACTCAAATATATATTAATTTTTAACTTTAAATATTTGAAGCAAATAAACCAACCTTAGTAATTGGTAAAGCTTCAAGCTCGTCTAATTGGCATGCATAATAATCCCAACCCGTGCAAAAAAATCAACATGGTTGCACAAGTACTATAAAAAAATGAATATTAATTGATTTTTAAAAAATATGAAAATGCTACAATTAGGAACCACAATGATATCTCTCATGAGCACAACGCAAAGCCATACAACTCGTGCTTTATACACAACTCCACTAAACACCAACTATCAAAAGAAAAACATACCTCAAGCTGAATGCATTGATAAGGGATAAAATAATTTTTTGAAAAAAAAACTGAGATAATGTATGCATGATGCACTGATATGAAGCTCTAGTACTCCATAAAGACGACATTAAGAACTCCTAAGACACTCAATCTGTGCGTGTGTGTGTGTGTGTGTGTGGAGAGAGAGAGAGAGAGAGAGAGAGAGAGAGAGAGCACATCACAGCAAGCTCCCTGAGCTTGAATGCACATGAGTAATGTCACAAGGGGTTGATGTGTGTGTGTGTGTGTGTGTGTGTGTGTGTGTGTGTGTGTGTGTGTGTGTGTGTGTGTGTGTGTGTGTGTGTGTGTGTGTGTGTGTGTGTGTGTGTGTGTGTGTGTGTGTGTGTGTGTGTGTGTGTGTGTGTGTGTGTGTGTGTGTGTGTGTGTGTGTGTGTGTGTGTGTGTGTGTGTGTGTGTGTGTGTGTGTGAATAGTTATGGTGACTGCTCCTCATTTTGAAAAAGTTTTAATTACATGGTGGCTGCAAAATTGTAAGGTTCAAGAACTTATAGGAGATTCGGAGGTCCATAGCCTACGACCAAAATAATAAAGAATAGATAGATTATGTACTCACAATCATACCCCACACAAAGGTCTATAACAAGCATACAAAGGGAAGCCTTATATCCATTATTGGCACTCAATGTGATACTTGCCTCAATTTTTGAGTGACAATTTATGTGTTATTTTCAAATCAATTCATTTGTACCCAATGTTGGTTGCTTTTGCATTCCCCATTGTGCCTTGATTTCTTTTTATAGATTATGTACTCACAATCATACACCACACAAAGATCTGTAACAAGCATACAAAGGGAAGCCTCATGTCCATTATTCACACTCAATGTGATACTTGTCTCAAATTTTGAGTGATGATTTATGTGTCATTTTCAAATTGATTCATTTGTACCCAATGTTGGTTGCTTTTGCACTCCCCATTGTGCCTTGATTCTTTTCTATTTTTAAAGAAATTGTTGCCATTTTACAATCAATGCTTACTTAGCTAGATACCAACATAGAGAGATAAGATCATGTTAATTACTTTATTTTTACACATATTGGTTGTGCTTCCCCCTTGTGCCATTATTGCAATTTTAAAAGCATTGGTTAGTTAGCTAGATCCTAAGTAGAGAAACAAAAATAATCTACAATTATTGCTTAATTTATGACATGGATAGAAAGAGGGAAAAAGTAAGAAGACATCAATTCATACTAAGACACAAAAGACAATAATAGATAATATCTCACTCATCTTGAATTAAATTCATCCATTCAATAGTTATTTTCTAGGATTTGACACCTTCCATACATGAGGACAATGCCTAAGTTTTGTACACAAGAATCCATCTAGTTATTCTTGCAACCTTTTAAATTCATCTCATGGGATGTAACTTAGCCTTTCGAATGACTTACATAAAGTAAAACAAGGTCAAGCACTCAAAATCACAACATATGTGTATAGTTGTAATAAATGCATGCAAGAAACCTCATACTTGTTCTCAACACCTAATATACCATTCATCTTAGATTATCTCTATTTATGAATACCTCCAAGTCTGATTTTAGTGATTTTCAACGAGTACCCCTATGCTCATGGTAATTTTGTTCGCACTTCCTTCTTGTACACTTGATTCTCATGATTTTGATTCTATCAAATTATTGTGAATTCAAGAATGAAATTACCATGCAAATTTGTTATTCTCCTTTTGATCATATTTCTAAATTGGAAAAAGTTGGCACCTTCTTGATACAGCACGTGTTCGAAAATATAGCTAGAAACTTGGTTAGGAAAAAAGAATAGCCAAAGAATGACTATGGCTAGTTTAGGGAGAGAGAAATGAAGAGTTGGGAATGATCATGTGAGCAGATGTTATTAGTCTATCTATGCCCAATCTTTATGGGGGCTACATAAATACAATGTTGTGAAATTCATAAATTGTAGCATGAAATTCATATGGGAAAGGATAAATCAGATTTTAAAAGTCTAGCACAAGAATTTAATAAGCAATAAGAAAAAAAAATTTTTTGATTTGCTTCATATTCATAGCCACCTTTCCCTCCACTCCTTCCACAACCACTTGGCTGGAATGGACTCTATGTTTGTTTCAATGAGGAAGTAAAAGGTAAAAGGTAAGTATAACTAAAAGAAGTGAAATTACAAAACTAACAATTAATGAAAAAGGAGGTCAACAAGAAGAAAAAATGAAACCTCTACATCTCATGTAATGGTAGTAAGACCTTACATCTAAGAGCAATGATTCCGACCAATCAATTCTATCTTAAGGAAAATAAAGAATTCAAGTAAAATCTCACAAAAGGAGGACTCAAATTGCTTAATAAATGTTACCCAAACATTGCTACATAAGTGCGTAAAGCAATTAATCAAAATGAGTTTGGTTCAAGTAGTGCATAAGCCTTGCTATTTTGTGGCAAGACAAATAAGTAATACCAATTCATCCATGGCTTATAAGTGGGCGTCCCAATCTATGTTAATAATGATCCAACAAAGTAAACACTATGTTGTACTAAAGGCACACAAAATTGGCTACTCCTTATGTATGAGGAATTAAAGAGATAATGAGTTGTTTCAATTAATGTTTCACTAGTAGATCATTCCCTCAATAATTATGTATCTTCAACAATCCACCATGTGTACCCTTGGGTTGAAGGGTGAAGAAATGGATGGAAAGATTTTATGCATTGCATCACTCTTAGAGTAGCCCCTCTCTCACAATTATGCAACTATGCCCCACCAATTAACCTATTGGATAAGATGCTTGAAAAGGAAATGCATGTCACTTGCTCTATAAAATTCCATGAAAGGGACGGTTACCATAACAAGATTATTGTCCTTATTCTAAGCTTTCATTACATCATGGAAAAAACATAATAGACATTTCACTTGCAATTTCACATGAGGAGAAAGAATGTCATACTTGTATGTTTTTTAATATGTTCCATAGTGTCCTTGTAGGCAATAATGACGATTTTCATTAGAACTGTTGAGCTTTTCAACATAGCATTACACTTCATGATTTATAAGTTAAAGCTTTTTAAAAGTTTTCTAATGTGAATGCACATAGTTTGTAAATTCCTATCAAACCCACAAAAATAATGTAGCATGTAGCTATCTAAAATCAATGCAAAACTCGAGAATAAAGAATTTTTTTAAAAAAATCTCTTAGAAAAAATCATGGTTTCAAGTTTAGCTCTAGAAAAAATGCTATAATGGAACTTGAATATTGTTAGCAAAATCATTGATCATCCAACAAAGCACTACATGATCCTATATAGACATGAACACAAAAAATTAAGCATATAACCTACTCATTTGTTTCAAATATTCTTCAAAATTATTGCATCCAACAATCTTGATTATCATAAGCTTATAATGGCCTTCTATGCTTAGAACCTTTCACACCTTGACGAGCATAGATGTATAATTAAGATCCAATAATAGATCTTAAGCATTGACTTGAATAAAAAGCTATCATTACTAAAAGGCCTTTGACTTTAACACCTTTCTTATCTACCTTCTATAAGAAGGTTCACATTATATTATGTGGATCCTTTGTGTCTTCTTGTATTGTGCCAAAATTAGAAGCACAAAGTTGAAGAGAACAATTATGAATATTTTGTGATGTAGGATAAGCAAGCTTTTATAGTAAATGTAATTTGAAAGGGTTGTATTCCTCTTGGGTCTAAAGAAAGACATAAAATAAATGGCATATGCTTTGAGCACGCCATTCACTACCATGTGGGGGTGGGTTAAGAGAGTCATAGTGTCGACCATATACATGTTCACAATATTAAAGCCCATGTATTGATTAGGAACTTAACTAGTGTGTGCTTTCTATAAAGACAAACATGATAGGGTTGACTTGTGTTGGAGGTGATTCAACAAGTTAGTGACTCTAGATTTCAAGTATAGGATTCTTGAACTTGTAGGAAATATGTTTGCCTATGTACACAAGCTAGGGATTCTATATGCATATATTTGTCATTAATAAATCACTGAGCTTCAGTGCTAAGCATTCAAGAAATGGTAGCTAGAGGAGGGTTGGCTAGGTAAAATATTCTCTAAAAAGAAGGATGGATGGTCTACACCCATGAATCCAGATGCTCAAAGCATAGAAGTATTGGGTGAATTTTATAGGCAAGATGCTCAAAGAATAGCTAAGTATTGAGTAAATTTTATAGGCAAGATTTTGGATACTATTAAAAGAAAGGGGACAACCTTGCTGAATATAGTAATTAGTGGATTGAGAAGGCAATGATGGTTGTTGGCACTAGTCAGATAATAGGGCCACCTTAAGGACATGGAAGAAAAAATAGATGTTGTTTTGGTAGGCTATGCCATCATTGAGGCTTAATTTGGTAATGTGGATACTAACAACAAATGGTTACCAAGCATAGAATGAAGAAACATGTGCAAATCTCTCTTATTTTGGGTTTTTCTAGAAAGAAAGATGAAAATATCAAAAGTATGTATTTAGGACCTATAAGGATGTGAAGATGGTTTGAAAAAGGATGATCAAAACTATGGAGAAATTAAGACATCACCATTTTTTCTTCTAGAAATAGATTTTGATTTATGATCACGGAAAGTTTTTTAATGAATCACATAAAATTTGGAGTTTGATTGGGGGACTTTGTGCTGAAAAGGATTTGGACTACTAGGAATTGCATTCTTCATAAGAAGAATTCTTGTCCTATTTGTATTTTCGCTACTTCATTTCCTTAGATACTTAGTGCAATTGCTAGGGTTTTTTTAATGTGTGAAAGGGAGGACCTATCCTTCAAGGAAGAAAGCTTAAAGCTTTGGCTTAGTCCTTTTGGGTGTTACACATCTTTATTAAACAAATCCCTCCTTTCTCATAAGAAAATTTTACTATGTTTAAACAATATTATATAAATTCCTCCTTTCTGATTAGAAAGAATTACTAGATTAAACAATATTAGACAAGATGCCCTTAACTGGAAGAAACAAAACATGAGACGAGTAATCTTTCACTTTTCTTGACTTAACCCTATACACGTTCTTTTGTAGAAGCATTGCATGAGATTGCCTTCTTTTTGCCTATTTTGCCTTTGCATGTCCATGCATGAATCTCAACTTCCAAGGATGCTAATTACCTCGGAGAATGGGCACATTGTTAGCATTGGTTTTCCACCATGCATCTTGCAAGTCTACCATATTACAATGGGTAATATGGAGGAGACCATGACATGGTTGTGTTATTGTGACATGTTATTAAGCACAACAAAATATTATTATTAAACATCTTCATGCTATACATTTCTATTTGCAAAATTGCTTAGTTGAATGCTAAGACCTTTCCTCGAACAAACAAAAGTGTTGTATGATGAGGAAATAATTAGCCATTGTGAATCATGTCACGGACTCTAGATAATTAGATTTCATGAATTCTCAAAGTTTTTAGTACTTGTTACCATGCTACAACAAAGTAAACTCATGGTGCTTGATTGTAGTGCTCCAAAATGATCTTATTGTGCATATTCTTGAAAACATTATATCCCCTTAAGGCCTAACAATATTTATAATATTGGAATATTTACAAACCACCATTAGAAATACAAACAATGTTGGATCCACATTACCTTGAAGTTTCCAATCATCATTGGTAATAACTAAGAGAAAAGATAAGCACCATAAATGTGATCATGCTTTCAAAAATTTGTTCTTTTTGATAATCGATTTTTTGAGAGGGAATTAAAGGTGTAGTGTAAGGGCTTTGCTAGTGTGTCTAATAGAAACATAGTCAAAGATAAATGCATTAAAACAAGGCAACACATCATGGCATTACATTCACATTCTCTATCCAAATCCATGTTCATACTAACATCCTCCAATCAATGTTAAAACATCAAAGTGAGGAAAATAAGACACTTGCTACTACCAAAATGATAGGAAATTTTGGCATCAATGCCAATAAAGTACCATAATGCATGTGATAACACTATCATTTCACAACTTGTTAGCCTAAAAGCTCCAATATAGTGGAGCAAGGTTATGAATGCATTGTTATTAACCATCTTGCTCTCTTTTTTACAAGAAAGAGCTGAATGGAAACTAAAATTTTTAGAGTGAATGCATCGTTATTAACTACATTGCCCTCTTTTTATTGTTGAATGGAAACCAATCTTTTTAAAGATGAACACATTATTATTTAGTATCTTACTACTTTTTGTCTATTTTGACAAAATAGAGCTAAATGGAAAGTGAATTTCTTAAGATGAACTCATTGTTATTAACTCTCTTTCTCTCTTTTTCCTATTGAATGGAAACTCAACTTTTAAATATGAATGCATTGTTAGTAACCCTCTTGCTCTACCCTATCGAAGCTTTAAAGTCAACAAACTAGTTTTTCAAGCATGTGTTGTACGCTAAAGTATACCTAGAAGTTGGAAATTCTTGCAATTTTAGATGGAGCATATGATTACTTGCTTCTCCTAATAATTTAATATCCTTATGATAAAGATAATTTATTGTTTCAATTTATTACAGTTTATTAGTGTGAACCTTTAAATGCTCACAAGGTTTCCAAGAAGATAATATCTCAAATTTGTTGGATTTTAGAAACTAAATATTGGAGGAGTTTCAAGCATGTAAATGATAATTCATGCTAAAATGAAGAAAATAAGGTGGTATTTAGTATACCTTAATGGAAGTCACTATTTTCAAATCTTCGTGTGCATTAGATGAAACACCATTCAAATTCTTGAAGTTGAGCATTTTCACATGAAAAAAGCTTTGATTCCAAGGGTCAAAGTCAAGGATATGTAAGAAATGGAAAAAGCATAACAATTTACTAATGAAATCAATGTTCATTCATGAACACCACAATATAGAGATTAATAATACTACAATGTCATTCCCCTTACCCATAGTATTGGCACAAGGTAAGTACATGCAATTTCTTGCCAATGCTATATTTTTACAATATAGTAGTCTACATAGCTCTATCACACTATTATATGCATCTTTTACTAGTATCAATTATGTTTTGTGGTTAAAAGTGGCTGCTCTATATACTTTTGTGGCTATGGTGGCTACTTTAAACATCTTTAAATCAATTTTAGTTACAGTCGTATGGTTTAAATGACTACCTTATTAACTTTCCAAGGAGATTCAAATTGCTACATGTGATTCTTTGATCTTGTCAAATACATGTTTCTAGCACATTTTGTCGATAAGAAAATGTCATTTGGATGACATAAATTTTGCAAATGCATAGGATTTTCATCTCACAAGGCCATGAAGCTAAATAACATCCAAAAGTTGTAGAATGTCTCAAGACTTACATCATACTCATACCCTCAATTCTATTGATGGGATAAAATTGCAAGTTCATGATGAAACAGTTTAGGGTGAAGAGAAAGTTACTTTTTGGTGATGCCTATATGGAAACATCATTCTTTAATCATCCACTACCTTTATGACTAGATCTAGGTGTTCTTTTGAATGATAGCAATGGGAAGAACTATCTTAGGCTTATCAAATATCACAGTGCTTACAACTTTGTACATCTGATTCACACTTAAAAAATTAGCATTGCAACTAGTCTTGAGATCATGTAGAGAGGAATCATTTCATCCATTTTCACATACAAAGTACAATTTTATTATTTTACTTTAGCCACATGTAAACTATATCAATCCCCTCTCAAAGGTCTTGTTCATGTCTTATCAAACACAATGAAAAATAGCATATGATTATAAGAAGATTAATATGACAAGGATCCTTAAATATTCTTAAGATTTTTCATATTCCATTTCTAGTAATTATTGATCATTTAAGAATTAAATGAGCTAGGTTTCCATGATGTGACAATAGTAAGTTAAGGGGTGGATAATTAATTTGTAGGTGAATACATAAAGCTTTCAAAAATCTCTAAGGCATTTGAGCTTACATCTCAATAAGCACTTTAAAATTTTACAACTTGAAGTCGATTGTCATGGAAAGTAATTATAGAAATCATGGACAAATAGACTTAGATCTGGAAGGTGGATATTGTAAAGTACATAATTGTTCAAGTGCATGCTACAATTATTTAAAATTCATATCGTCCAACCTTGAATAGTTATCATAGAGATTTACTTTTCAATCAATTCTAACATTCTTTCCCATTTATAACTAAACAAGTCTATATAATATGTAATGATCCAAGCACACTCCACATTATTGGTAAACAAGTCTATCTCTAGTGTCGAAGTCAAAAGTATTGTTATTCATGTCAATTTGACTAAAATGTCAAAACTATGAACCTTGAAATTAATGAATGGCCAAAAAGATAGCCTACTAATTCTAGATATGCATAGATAAAGTTGTGTGCTTGTGTACCATAGTTATACTTTGGTAACTTCTTTGGCATAGAAGCATGCCCCTTTATTGGAGTGTGCCCTCTCATATGATTTTGTTGATCTTTTCTTTTCTCTTTTTGATGCAATACTTTTGAAAAAGAGCTCACATCATAAGAAAAAAAACTTTAAAGATGCGGTTTATGACTCAGAATCCATCAAACTTTATGTCTAAAGATGAACTCTCTCTAAGCTATACAACTATTTTTCTTAAGGCCCTGCAAAGGGCAAATCTTTGGGATATTAGTTCCAAGATTTCTCTTGGTTATTGGGGTAGCCAACTTTGACTACAACATGTAACATTTCGACTAGCAATTTAATTAGTCTAATCTACATTGCAAAGTTATATGCGTCTTTTTGGTATTTTTCCTTTGCATAAGATTGTGTGAGCCAAAATTCAATGATTTTTTATGTCTGTGAATTCTTATCCAGAAGATACCCACTAAAAAGAAGATCATAAGAGTGCACATAGGTTCTCTTTATTGTACTCTTTAAAGATTGCCAAGGAACATAGTATGTTAGAGAGGGAAAGGAAAGGAGGTGTGTGCCCGTGTGCATGTAATTGTATCATAATGTCCTTTATTGAAGCCTCTTATGATATTGTGGACTAAAATCTTCTCTTATATTTACATTTTATCACTACTTCTTGTCAAAGCCCTTTTTCTTGACAACATATTATTTTGATTAGATTATCTTAGCATGGGCACATCCAAAAAGCAACAACTACAACAAGCTCAAAATGATGGTTATTAAATGACTTAACAAATGCTTAAATATCATTTTGCATTGATTATTTTCACATGTCCATACAAAGCTTTACAAAGATTATGATATGCACCAATTATAAAATTGATAGAATAACTCTACTGCTAGGTATTACTACTTCTCATCATTGATAATGTCAATCATTGGAATAAAGATGAGCTTCATCATGAGTAGGGAAGTTCTTTCAACGATTTGCAATTTTACCTATGACACAACATGAGAATTCTATAATAAGTCATGCTATAAACTATGCTTCCTTTATTACATAAGAATTATATAACAAGCCATGCTATAAACTATGCTTCCTTTATTACACGAGAATTCTATAACAAGAGATGCTATAAAATATGCTACTAATAAAGCTAATAACAACATTCACATATGACCATAATTTGCTACAATCCAGATGAAACAAATAAAAACTATCTACAACGGATAGACAATGACTCTTTATCCTTTATTATTTTTGTAAGATTTCTTTAGAGTTAATTTTCCTTAACTTAATATTATTGCACTTTTGTAAGGCCAACATTTCATGTGCCTCACAAGAATTGAGGTCAAATCAACCAAGTTTGAGAGACTTATCGATCAAATTTCCCATTGTGTAAGTATTGGTAGTTTTAAAATCCATATAAGCTACTATACATTTAGCCTTAGTGAGATAAAATTAACACTTTAACCAAATCCATTGGTTGAAATTGAGCTAATGTTTGAGACCAAGAAATAGCAAGGCTAAAGTATGCTAAACCCATTTTTCAAAATTAAATAAGTTAGGAGGGCTATATTTGTGTATTTAATAGTCAAGTAGCTTTGTAAAATTGCATAAACTTAAAATGAAGGACTTGTTTTACTTCTAGTTTCACATGGACTTTAGGAATTGCATGAATGTGCATTTAAAACTCAAGTATAGGATCTCTTCAAGTTAGAAGAAGTGGTAGTAATGAATGACAAGAATTCAGAAGAATTGTCTATAAGTAGTCAAAATAGTCGGAAGAACCAACAATAAGAAATCCAAATTTGAAATGGGAAATAAGTATTAAGCCTATCACTAGAGCCTTCGATGTGCATCTACTATCACATATTTCTGTCCTTGAAAGATATATGAATAGTGGGCAAATGTAGGAGCATGTTGGACAAACAATCCTTTTCAATTTGATAGTTTGGGTAGATGTGCCAATAAGAAAGCAAGGGCCAGAATTAGTTCACTTTGTGGATATTTAGTGGTCCCCAAAATAGCAGTCAATACTTGACAAACTACAAAAATGAGATGAACAAAAACTATTCAGGTCTAGTTCTAGAAATAAAGGGCTTTTGTGTATTTTTTACATGATTAGTCAACCAACATTCATGCCTCCCACCTATCATGTCACCTACACAAGACCAATGCACATTAATGTCAAAGCTCCATCTTCCATGCCTAGCCTACTTATCATAACAATACTTAAATACATAGAGATCACCCCTATTATTCCAATGATCTCCTCCTACCTATGGCTATGCCATGCTCCTACTCTCACTCTTTCTTGATCTTAATTTTCTTATTGTAGCCAATCAGTGGCCTGTAACACCAACTCAACATTGTTGATGACCCTCTAGTTGATCAAAAGGCCTGACTCAAATTTGCATGAAGTCTACCCAATGTATAAATATGCCTTCTCCTAAATCTGCCATGCTAGAGCTCCACCCCTTGCTATTTCTTGTCCTACTCAACCCTCATGTTGCCCCTACAATCTGCCCTTATATCTGCCTTTCACCATGTCCACACCTTCAACTTCAAGGTTCTATGAGTGTGTAACCTACCTCTTGAATCATCATCCACAACTAGAGAATATCATGTGCACTATCTTCTATTGCGACATGCATGAGTGTAGAGTTTGCAATTGTGGAGGTGTGCATTTGAGGTCAGCCAACCTTTTCACCCAGAAGATAGCTACACCTTTCTCAATCTTCCCCTCAAATACTACTGCAGCTAGTCATCCAAAGCAGAGGACACAACAAGTTAACACCATAGTTCCTCAACTTAACTCCAAATACACCATTTTTTCTCCCTCATCTAGGCTGACTAATTTGCAATTAGGTGCTAAGAAACACAGGTTCCTTGTTAAGGATTATGAGAATCTTCTTAGGGAGTTTTGAGAGCTTGATCATGGGTGAGCATCTACGGTTACCTATTGCAATTGTATTCAATGGGTAGTTTTTAATTTGTTTCTCTTGCCATAAATCTAATCTTGGCCTCCTTGCACTTCTAGGCTATACATATTACAAAATTGCAACTACTATATTTGTCTTTGCATGCTACAGTAGCATTTCTCAACATTAATTACTCTATTCCAACTATGACCCTCAAGACAACCAAGAAGGCAAAGAGAGGTCCTCAAAGGACTGGCTTCATTCCATCTTGGAGATGTAGTGTGCCAAGCTCACCACCCGTGAATTCTTTGAGGATGAGAGACTGCTGCTCGAAGGCAATAAGCATGCAGATCACAACCGAGTTTGGAAAATATGTGCAAGCACCTCTACAACCTCGTGTCCAACTTGATGTGGCGACCACTATGCAAAGGCCCAAGTGGGGAGCTAGGCCATGGATAGGGGATGACATGGTTACTACCATCGAGGCAGTGGAGAGAGGTGGATATCTCAAAGAGTTGTTGCCCCCACTATGGAATGACCCAATCTACATTGGGTGCATGGTTGGAAGAAAGAACCATTAAGAAGCACAAAGAAACATGTCCCACTTTGTTAGAAGAGGAGGAAAAGGAAGTGGTTCAATGGTGTTTCACGAAGCAAGATTCTAGTCATGGGGCCACCATCCAAGATCTCATTTTGAAGGTGGCTAAAGTCTATCAAACTAGGGTGAACCCCTTCATTGATGGTATTCATGGCCGCAGTTGGCTAAATGGGTTTAGGAGGTGCCATCCTAAGCTAAGCCTTAGAGTAGCTGAGCGATTGGAGCACCAACGAGCTATAAATTTAAGGCATGAAGTTGTTAAGTCATTGAATGACAATCTAGAGCTACTGTATAGCCAACACAATTACCCACCTTCTAACATTTGGAATCAGATGAAATTGGTTGCAAGGGTCTAGAGACATAGGAATGAAGGTTCTAGCTAAAAAGGGCACAAGGGCTGTGTGGATGGTATGACATCAAACTCTCGGGACTGGTTGGGCATTCTTAGTTGCATGAATGCTAAGGGCCACTCATTGCTAGGGTAGTACATATTTAAGGAAAAGAGGGCCATTCATAATTATCTCAGCCAATGCAAAGAGGGGGCCACAATGTCAATGTAAAACAAGGCATGGATGACCATGTAATTGTTATCAACATGGATGGAGAATTTTAGGCAGGTGGTGCTAAACATTGTGTCATCGAGCAATCGTCACTTGCTAGTCTTGGATGATCATGCTATGCCACATTGGCTTAGAGCATGTTGCACAAGCTAAGTCGAGGTTCATAGATATTCTCACCCTCCCATCTCATACATCCCACCAACTTCAACCATTGGATATATCAATCTTCAAGCCATTCAAGAATGCCTTCAAAAAAGAAAGGGTGATTTGGTGATAGAAGAACCATGATGCTGCAATAAGCAAGGTTGATATTGCATGCATTGCTTCAAGGGCACTAAACAAGGCCATGAAAATCAGGAATATAAAGGTGAGATTTAGAGCCACATATATGTGGCCTCTCAATCGAGAGGCACTCAACTTTGATCACCTCCCTTGCATGCACGTAGACTTTGTGCCCATGGATATACCACATAAGACATGCCTTCAGTGAGGTTCCCAACACACCCAAGAGATGGGCAACGAAGAGGAGGCTATTGCTACCACATTGGCTGATATTCATAAATAGTAGCCATCAATGCCCAATGTGCAAGCCACCTCGATTGATGCCCTTTCATGCACATTGGAGCTCCTAAATGTGCCTTGTGCAAAAGTGAGTGTATGCAAGCATGCAAGAGAGGCATTTATGGATTACACCAACTCACTTATATTGACCTATGATATCAGTACATTGAAAGCATGAAGGCCAAGATTGCAAAGCAAGAGGAAGGGAAGTGAGGCAAGAAGGAAAAGAAGAGCAACATGCCCAAAAGAAAGCTAAGCAGCATGTCACTACAAAGGCAAAGAGACGACAAAGGGGGAGCAAGCTGCTTTGCAACAAGCTTGCAAAGAGTGGGAGTGACAACAAGCCATAAATGAGCATAGGCTATGAGTTATCCTATGGGAAGGGTAGCCCATTCCTACTAAAGATCTGAGGCCCCTTATTCTACCATCGATCCACTGATTTGAAGCAAGGCTTGCCAATCATAAAGCTACTATAGCACATCGTGTTGCAACCACTTCCTAACTATAGGACTACCCTACACTTGAAGTAATGTTTTGTAGATAGCCTACAACCATCTAAGCCTATCACCTACAATTTTTTCTATGGCATGCTACCTTGCCATGTAGTGTAACTTCACTATGTATACAATAGATTTAATCCATTGCCTATGGAATGGCATAATACGAAGTAACCCTTTTTCAATTACCCTAGTAATGCCACCTATCTACCCTATGTATCCTTGCTTTTCCTAGCGTACAAAATTGCATATGAATACAAAGGCATCAAACAAAGATGGAGCTAAGAGTGAGAGAGGCTCTTCTTTGCAATCTCTAGTAATAATCAAAGTGCAATGAAACTATAAAAAATCATCAGAATTGAATCTGCATACACAAAACCAATCATCAACTATCATAAGCATAGAATGTCCATAGACAAATTGAATGTAGAAAGTATCAAACATCAACCAGAAAATGGTAGACTCTTGATTGACTGCTCCTAATACATCAAAGAGCACAGCTATTGTCTAGTATATTATTGTAGTATGTGCACTTCAAGGCCCCAATTTAAAGAAACCACAAGGCAAGTAGTGTACATGAGAATAGACAAAACCAACATTCTCATCTCCAACCAACTTTAATGGGAATCAAAACAAAATTACAATGAAAATTATCTCTATCAAAACAAATATAGGAGTAGGAGAATAGTGCATAGAAATATGACTAGCCATCAAGAGACAGTCAATGCAAGTGCACAGATTGTTGAGCCAAGGTAGCACACTTAAAAGCCCCTTCCTTGGCTATCTCCCAATTCCCTAAGACTCACAATAAATCTGATTGATAGTGCAAGATGAAAATTTAAACCAATATTCAAGATAAATCTAAAGATAGGACTGAACAGAAGCTGAGCAAACCTCTTTTCATGGCTCACATGGCTACTATCTCCTAATTCCCTTGGATTGATAGTAAAATTGATTCAATATAGCATGCAGAGCTAAACCATTATTTGCATTTCATCTCTAGATATGCATGAGCTGAAGCTAAACAAACCTTTTTTCATTTCCAAGCAAAACAAGAAGAGGATACCAACATTAAACTAGTAGAGCAAACTAGTATTTGTTGTTTTGACAAAAGGAAACAACAAAATTAGCTAAACTAATAGCATCCTACATAAGGAATTAGCTAATAGCATCCTACATAAGGAAATCAGTGAAATTTTCCTAGGACTTATTCAACAAATAAGTAGCATAATTATCTCCAAAGCATCATTATTGTAAAACCTAGTGTCTTTTCTGTGTATAAACTAGTAGTAGTCCAAAATTTCAACAAATTCTTATTCAAACTCATTAACATTTCCAAAGTAGGATCTCCATTTGATTCTAGCTCTGATAGTTGGTCCAAAGTAGATCACCATCTTCATAAACATCCCAAGAGGTCCTGCACTTAGTTCCTCTATTGGGATTCTTGCATATCACGCCCAAATCCATGAGCTTCTTAATTACTCTTGCATATCATGCCCAAATCCCAAGAGCCATTGGATTGACAATGGTGTCGAAAGGCTCTAATACCTCCATCTTCATGAGCTTCTTCTACTGCGCTTCCAATAATGAAACAAGGGAGAAGCACTACATCATGCCCAAATCCATGGGCTCCTTAATGATATTGAAATAATCTTGTAGAGTCAAGCCATGTGTGGTTAGAAAATAGAAATGCGATAACATGATATAAAGAGGAAAATTTTAGATTCTTTATTTGTGATCTCTTAACCATATTATAGGAATTCCAAGAGCCGATCAATTGATAGGGCTATTGAAAGGCTTTACTGCCTCCATCTTCATGGTCTCCCTCTAATATGCTTCTAATGAAATAAGGGAGAAGCACTACATCAAACTATTTATTGCATGTTCTAGAAGCATTAAACTATACATGTTTGGTTGTTAACATTTTTGACTGTTGACATTTCTGGTTGCCTGTTCTACAAGTAGCAACATGAAAACGTCTCTTACCTTGGGAGAAGATCTAGTGATTGATTTGTGACAATCGCTAGTGGAGGTGCTTGATGAGTACAGATGCAAGTGGCCAAGGATGGGATCAAAAGGAGCACGATGAGTCATGTTGGAGGAAAGAATGCAAGAGAGTAGATGGCATTTTACCCAAGAATGAGCACCCTCCTATGTAGGAGGGTGCGACCTCCATCTATGGCAAGATTGCCATAGTGCAAGGTGCCCCCAACACTCCTACATGCAAGACCATGATAGGACATGTAATCAACAAAGTGGCTCCATGTTGCAGCTTCTAAAACCCTTCAACAACTCATTTCCACCCACTAGTTTTTGTTTTTTATCCCAAACAAGCATGTGCCACATGGCAATGTGGCCCCTATTAAATTTGGATGGGGGGAACACATAGAGGATGCCTTCCATGCACCCACATGTGGTCCAGTTGGCTCGCAAACCATGCGCTTTTGCTTGGTCATATTAGATTACATCTACCCTAGATGGAAAGACCTCTGTGAAAGCTTACCTAGGATCCCATTTTTTGTGACACGAGACAAGCATGCATACATGCAAGCAAACAAATCAAGGCAAAGCCCAAGCGCTTTAATGTAGACCATTGAATATTATGGGAAACATATGTACTTCCTCATAGAAATTTAAAATCACTTTGAGCAAGTATGAAGGGTGAACAAGCCAATAATGTACCAATTTGTTTATACCTAAAGGATGCTTACAACTTGCTTAATATACATACATGCACCTTGACCGATGCTAAAATGGAGTAACATCAATGTAGATTTTTTAAATAAGTCAAGACGTGTAGGAATAAGGCATTGAAAAAAATTGTGATGACATAATAGGTATGCTTGTTATGGAAATAGAGAACATGGAAAACATTTCCAAGCTTATGCAAGAATGGAAACAGCAATAAATTTTCAAGATGCTTTTAGCGAAGGATTGGAGAACATGGTACACATTTTCAAGTTTAATGGCCATAGCAAGAACCTTTTGGATATGTGAAAATTTGCATTGATCTTGTTCCACTTAAGGTTCTTGTGGCATGAATTAGACCTAAATGGCTAAGAAACATGACACGTCTTATAATAGACATAATTGTGGCCTCCAAGATCCATATGGATGGTATTCCTTTCCACAATTTCTCATGTGATAGCTATTCTCCTACAAGTGCCACTCAATGATAATTATTTTAAAAAATTTATTATCATCAATAAGAACAACTTTGGTATGTGTTGCAATAACATCCCAAATCAAAGGCCACTATGTGAGGATGTGGACACCTACAAATTGAGCAATGTAATACTAAAGTTGATTCAGTACAAGGGGGAAGTTATTTGCATGTCTCTCAAGTAGACCCTTTATGTAGCCATGGTCTTCATTGCATCTATTTTTGCATTCAACTCAACTTGTTGGATGGAGTTGGGTGGAGAAGATTTCAACTAGTAGATGGCACTCAATTAGTTGGGAGCTAGTTATGATGGAAAAGGTTGAAGGCATCCTAGCCAATGGTTGCTTGCTAAGACCTTTAAAGGAGAAGGCTAGGATGCCACTTTTAATACTAGTCAATGTTATGGATAGTAAGCAACCATTGGCTACTCTTATGAGGCATTAGCTCTCAAACTATAAGGTACATTTGGCAAATGGAGTGGACTCAATTCGGATGATATGTTCTCCAACAAATAGATTAAGATTAGAACTAGGGGCATAGAAATGGTGCAAAGGATTGCCTTGGAATAGAAAGGTGTTATAGGTGGAGCTAAATGGTGTGGAAGTATATAGCTTAGAGGATAATTGAACACACTTCAATCAATATGGGTATGTACTAATATGTTTAATGATCATTATCTACCAAATTTTAGATAGTCATCATCAATGTAGATCCTTGCATGAGAAAGGTAATAAAAGGTGCATTGATTTCTTAGAATGGAAATTCACTCACATAGCATTCTTTAGATGAAGTTTCCCAAAATGAGAGCTAGATGAGAATGAGGTTAGCTAGTTGGAAGAAGTCCTCATACATTGGAAAGAGGACTAGTTGACCTCCTATGCAGTATAGGTCATCAACACCTTGAAATACTACAACTTTGGAAAAGGCAATTCACTCTCGGAGGCCATGAAGTGGGGAGACTTCCATGTGAGGGATGGTTGGCACAATTTTAAGGTCTTAAGTATTGGAGAAATAAGTACCTGAAGACCAAACCGAGAATGTGGAAGAGGAGGTAAGGAGGATTTAAGTTGTTCACAAGGGAGATGCTAGCTAAATCACACAAGGTCTCCACTATGTGTGCTATGCAACAAACATGTTGGATCCCTATAGCACTTCCTAGGAATGTCAATATTCAAAGGCCTTTGATTAATGCTTATAGTAGGTAGATCTAGAACTATAGAAATGCTAAACCTTTTGTGAAAGTATCAGTCTATGATTCAATAGATAAGTAGCACTACCTAGGTCTCTTAGGAAAGCTAATTGAGGGTTTCTCAGTTGACTCACCTCTACTTAGAGTGCATGATATACATATTTTCAAGGAAATATAAATACCTTTTGCATTGAAAAAAAAATAGACCCTCTAGTATGTACAATGCTTGAGAAATGTTCAAAATGTCTATATAAGCTTGTAAATTTGTTTCCATCTATGTTTCATACTCCTCTTGGACTTTATTTCACTCTTTTCTCAAAGCATCTAGATCCCTTTGCTTAGGTTGGATTATCTTTAAATGAGATGTGAGATCAATTACAATACACTTGTTCTAGAGTTGAGATACATCATAGTATAGTGCAGACTCAATATGACTCTCTCTATGAAAAAATTCCACCAAAATGAGCACATAACAACTATGTTTGACTATGGCCACAACAAACTACCTCAATTCTCCCACTTAGTAACACTTATCAAATCTACGTGAAATGTATGCTTGTTAAATTTGTCACTTTTATTCTTTGGATTGTTAAACCTAAGTTTATACATTGTAATTAAACCATCTTATTTATTTACAAAATGTGATTGAAATTTTGCACACAAAACATGAAAATTAATTTTGTGCATGGATTTGGATGTAAGGAGTCCTTTTCCTACTACCTCAATGCTCCCTCAAATTTCCTCCCTCCAAAAGCTCAAATATGGACTTTGTTTTTCTAGGCAATCTCACACATGCTTAACTCTTTGCATGTAGGGGACCTAGGGTTGGTATTCACAAGGAAGAGAACTCACATAACAATTTCTTTCCTAGGAAACATGGCATAGAAATTGAATCCCTCAATATATAAATTAACACAACCATTATTGTGGACCACTCGATGATTACATTGACCTTGAGAACCTCTAGGATTGGTCATAAAACATATGGTGTGTCACATATGTGCATTGAAGGATGCTTTCTTAATAATGGCAACTACAAATCATTTACATGTGGGATGAGATTTTGAAATTTGCAATTGAAAAACCTTAGAATAATAGTTCTTAAGACATCTATACATCTTGTATACATATGCAAACATTCTATGGTTACTTTGTTGTAGTGATCCCCCATGTAAAGACATGGGACTAAGGACTCAAAGAATATTAACACATAATATATCCGGGCAAAATATTTTCTCTTTTGAGGTGGAGCCACCTAATTTGTTTTTGCTTTGATTGGCATTACTTCCAAGTCATGCAATGCTGCCCTTGCAAGTCCCAATTTCCCTCAATTAGATGAGTTGTGCCCCATTTTACAAAGTAGCGGTAGAGATAACAAAATAGCATGCCCACAATATGAATAGTACCCATTAGCAACACTTAGTGAGGGAACAAGAGTAACAAAAGATGTTGATCAATGAATCAGAAAAGGGAATTGAAAATCTAGTTGTTTACATTATTTCTAGTTGAAACCTTGGTATTTCTACAATAGAATTATAGAGCTCTCCAAATCTCCATGTCATTTCCATCATGAAGTGAAGTAAGTAGTTTGGGGGTTTACAACACAGCTTTATGATTACAAAACCTTAACCAATGCTAGCTCAATTGTGCTAGGGTGTATGGTTGGGTGAAGACTTGGATTTGATCCTCAAATCAAAATAAGATTTGGGTGAAGAGATTGGGATGAAGCCCAATCAATACTTACAAATACATCACATGAAAAAGAAAAAGAAAACCTTGACCTCTAAGATGCCTACCAGTTGGGGGGTTTAGAGCCTTGCAAAAAAATACACTACAATCCTTTGGTGGAGGCATATAGCTATAAGAATAGTTGTAAAAAATATCATGTAGTTGCAAATTTCTTCTCTAAGATACAAGACTTGAAACTAATCTTTGCTTGTCTCGTTCCATCTCATTTACTTTGAAAGTTAATTAGAATTGTTTGAATATTGCTTCCTTTTTTTGTTCCCTTTAAAGTAATAAAAAACAATCCCTATGTGTGAGCTGCAATAGCAAAACTTAATAATGTGTCACAATTAGTGTGGCTAAATAATAATCAAATGAAAAAGATGACAAAGCTTCTTAGCACTAATCTAACAAGAATAGAAAAGAGATACTTATGCACCATATATTTTCTCTTGTCAGCTCAATTAATGGATTTTGGAAATGAACATTTAATTTTAGAACATATAACAGACCTTAGAATCACATTTAGCAAAAATAATACTATAACTACCATCAAACTTGTTATCTGTAGTGTCATAAGGGCACCTTAGCCTTTTCATCATCTCTCACATTGTTTTGTGCACATGTGTAGAGAAAGTACAAATGAGTCTGTTTAATTTGTGCATTCTACTAAATTTCATGTCAAGCCTTCAAATTGCATCCTACACATAATGAGTGTCAATTATGTTTTTTTATCATCTTGATAGTAGGGAAATCAATAATGTGTAGGGTTGTGCTTGACTCCAATCTTATGTCTAGATGCCTTTACAAGTAAACTACAAGTATGATAGGGAGACCTTTACTTTGATGTGCAATATACTAATGCACATGCACACATATGCACCTACCATGTGAGCTAACTCTATAAATCCATTATTTACATCCTTATCCAACTTCTCACTCATAAATTGGCACTAAATTAGGTTAGACCGTGCCTTAGAGCACTTGCTTATATAGTTTTGATCAAGAAAATGTCTTAGTATCTTCGAGAGAAGTATGTCCACTATTGATGTCAATGCTACTTCCTAAAAGGAAAATGACGTGCTCACCATTACAACAATGGGAACAAGCACAAGGGGTCACTGTTTGTAGTTCAATAGTGCCCACCATGGAGGTTAGTACTATAATTGGTTACGATGAATTTCCATCACCTTTGTCCATGCCATTTAGTTAATCAAAAGCATGGATAATGATAGTCACATCCTTTTAGATTGCAACTATGCTTAAAAGTTATCAAGGATTGATTCACATACACAAATGCTTTCTCATCATGATGTTTTGCCGATATTATCTCAAGATTCATTAACACTTCAATTTGCAATTTTAGTTTTCAGTGCCTATTTATATGAACACTCAATAATAATGGGTTGGAGTATTGATCAATATACTCCCTTCAAAGAAGACTAAACAAGAAGTAACTTTGAACATGTGACCATTCAAACTAAGTGAAAGTTTTATTATTGATTGTACTGCATATTTATGAAGCTTTTTTCTGTCATAATGTAGTCCCTTAAGGTCTAACATAAATTAGGGGCATGGTTAAATCGATTTTACTTTTTGGTGTCATCGTGTAGCATCCCCAAGGTTTGACACAAATTAGGGAATGATAAGATCCATTTCCTTTTCTTAGATCCCCTAAGCCTTTTTTCAATTATGAATTCAAGCTATTGTAAACAAAGATAAATTAAACCTATCTCCTAGCTGCTGATAAAGAGGCAAGCGCAATTATATTTAGCATGCATGCGCATCCTATGTTCATGCCCTAAAGCAAGAAACCTCTACAATGTATTGAGCACAAAAATGTGATCACTATGAATCTCAATAATGGGAAGGCTCCCTTGAAGGCCCTAGTTGTTGTGAGGGGAAGAGGGGAGAAGACTTATAATGCCCATTAAATGGGTGACCTCTTATTTTGGAGCTTCCATACAAGAAGGTTAAGGATGAAACATAGATAAAAAGAGTGATAGAGATCTATTAGTATTCTATGATGGATAAGCTTGTTTGATTTGAGCTTCTTATGCCACACATTTAAGTGTTAAGCTTTCTATAAGTGAGGTGTAGCTTCAAATTTGAGTGTAATTCAGAAGTGGAAGGCATTGAGGCATTAAATTTAATAGCCTTCATTAGCACAAATTTATCATATATTTTTTCTAATTTCAATCCACAAAACCATCTCTAAAGCATTTTTAAATTTAAAAATGTAAGTTATCCAATAGGAAAAAGGCCCAAATTTCCCTAGACTAGGACATGTTACAAGCATCCATCTTACTCGCTCTTTATCCCTCATCAACCATTCATTCCACTCCTCATCTCTAAATGTTATATTTCCCTATCACACTCTTTTGTTGCCTACACCTCCTTTGGAAGAGCGACCATCCACATTTGGAGGTGCCACTTTGCTTCTTGATGATGCCACTCTATTGCTAGATGTTGTTGTGACCTATTGAGAGTGTTGTCAACCTATTGGACTACCACCCTAACCCATAGGAGCCATCACTAGTTGAATCTAACTATTACTCTACTGATCTACCACACCTTGAGCCATGCAACCTATCTTTTTCTTACAATACCATGTATTTTGCTACTCTTGAGGCATATCAGTTGATGCCTCATATTCTCTTCTCATTTGTTGATGTTGATATTACTTTTAGCCAACAAACGTGCATCCTACTACTTAGAGTCATCATTGACATCATGTTGTCATGAGGATTGTATTGCACTCCCTCTATTATGATCCATATCATTCCTTTTATTATGTAGAGTCTTCACCAATATCTTGCTATCTAGAGAAGCATTGCAAACCCTACCATTCCTTTACAAGGGGATTGAAGGAATAACAATACCCTATTGTGCAGTCTAGTAGTGAGGTGAGTATACCCCCACTAGGATATTTTGTGATTGTAAAATGGTTTATGCCTAATTGAGTCTTATGCACTTTAGTTTCAAAGGTCTAATAGGATCTATGCTCTAGTTTGTCAACCATGCTTGTCCTATGGGTGCATAGAATGAGTCTCTGCCATTGCATGAGCACTAAAAGGGATCATGCAAAAATAGGGTAAGAAGTTCTAGCACATGATTGAATAGAAAAAATAATGAAAACATGCTAATGATGCAGATTCGTTGCTACCATAGCTTGCCAATTGTTGACATTAAAATGACTTGCGCTTTATTGCTCATTGACTCATTTATCTTGTCATTTTGAAGAGGATAATGGGGCTAGAAGTCCCCCTTTAACCTCTTTGCCCTTTAGCATGATGGTTCAAAGTGGGGATAGAGGAGCCACTCCATGCCTCAAATTTGAAGGGCTTGTTGCACAACTTTTCATTTGGAAGGGCTTTGAGCAATTATGCTTTTCTTTTTTATGAGATGGGAAGGGCATATACCTATTTTCTTAAATTTATTACTATCATTTGAAGGGCAATATATTTATACCCTTTTTTGAAAGGGTAAAACCCACATTCGAAGGGTGTTGCAAAGTTTGCAACCCTCAAATTTTAGGCGTAGCAAGTGCTCCCTCCCTCCCTCCCTCTCTCTCTCTCTCTCTCTCTCTCCCCTTAACCAAAAGAAGGGCTCCAAGGCCTAAAATTTGAAGGTTGCAACACCTTTCAAAGGGGGTTTTGTCATTCTGGAGAAGGGTGATACATATATTACCCTTCAAAAGAAATGTAAGAATTTTAGAAAAATAGTTATATGCCCTTCCAAAATCCAAACTCTTTAAAAAGAAAAGGAGAGGCCGTGAGACCTCTAGGCTCTAAGACCTTCTAAATGAAAAGTTGGGTAGCCCTTCAAAATTGAGGGCAAAGGAATATGAAAGCGAAAGCGAGGGTAGGCTCCAAGGAATGAGGAATGAGTAGAATCGCCTTTGGGGTCCGCTGCCCAAATGCCGATATTCTGTGGGCGGACGAGAGAGAGAGAGAGAGGGAGAGAGAATTACTTGTCACGTGCCTACAAATAGCCTATGTGGCGCCGCCTCTTACAGCACAACACCCATTGCCCCAACGCACCTCCCCACCGGGCCGCGGCTCTCTCCTCCCCCCTTCCCCTTATTGAAACGTTAGCGACATTCTCTTCTGCTCATCAGCCATACCGACCATCCTCTAAATACTTCGCCATTGAGAGCGCGCGCGCACACAAACATACACGTACACACGCGTATCATCGTCACCATCATCTTCCAAATGGCTAGCAATAACGGCCCAGTCGAGAGCCATCATCCGGGGCTGTGGCTGTATGCGCTGCCGCTTCTCTGCAAACCTGCATCCCTCTCACAACACCAGCTGCAGCATCAACAGCAATTATGTTCGTCGTCATGGGCTCAAGTCTTCCTTCGTACAGCAAGCGCAGCAGCAGCAGGAGGTCCGAGCGCCTTCTCTGTTTGCATCCTGGGCCTGGCTCTCCTGTCCCTCTCCATCGCTCTCCTGCTCATCAAGTGGGCCTCCCCCTGTGGCCCCGCATGGGCTTCCTCCTCCTCCGCCTGCAGCCTGCGCCGCAGGGGGGCTGTGCCCCCCGGCCCCCGCGGCCTCCCCCTCTTGGGCAGCCTCCTCGACATGCGTGGCCTCGCCCACCGCCGCCTTGCCTCCCTTGCCGCCTCCCACTGTGCCCTCCCCCTCATGGGCCTCAGCCTCGGCCACACCCGTGCCGTCGTCGCCAGCACGCCTCCCACTGCCAAGGAGATCCTGACCAGCCCCTCCTTTGCTGACCGCCCCCTGAAGGAATCCGCCAGGCAGCTCCTTTTTGATAAGGCTATCGGATTCGCCCCGCATGGCGAATACTGGAGGAAGCTCCGGCGTATCGCTGCTTCACATCTTTTCTCCCCACGGAGAATAATGCTCCATGAATCGCACAGGCGCGCAGAGGCTGATGCAATGCTAGATGGCATTGCTCAAGAGGCCTGTAGGTGCCAGGGTGGCACTGTGTCGGTGCGCCCCTTTCTGCAGCAAGCATCCCTCAACAACATCATGTACACTGTGTTTGGCAGGAGGTATGAGTTTGGGAACCCTTGTGACGAGGCCCGGGAACTGCAGATTATGGTGAGGGAAGGCTTTGAGCTGCTGGGAGCATTCAATGTAGGGGATCACTTGCCTGCTTTTGAAGCTCTTGATTTCCACTGCATTAAGGCACGATGTGAACAGCTTGTTCCACGGGTTAATGCTTTTGTATCAAAGATCATCCAGGAACACAGACAATGTCGAAAGGGCAAATATGAGTTTGGTTCGGATTTTTTGCACGTGCTGTTAGGAATGCAAGAAGAGGAAAAGCTTGGCGATGCAGAGATCATAGCCATACTGTGGGTAAGCATTACTGAGCATACTCTTTCGACTGTTTATGTATTGTGGGTAAGGATGTCTGAGCATACTCTTTCGAATGCTGTGTAGAACCGTGCGAGCTCATTTGATGCATATGCTCGCAATCAATAATTAAGAATAGATGTTCGTCATAAGCACACTAACTAGCATAGTCTGGGACTCTGGGTTTTAGGTATTGTTTTGAATGCCTACTGTATGGTTCTGAGAGTGTGTGTATACTCGGATATGAATTTCTCTGTGTGACTGCATATTGTTAATGGTGTGCAGTATTTTTCTGAATTGCAGGAAATGATATTTAGAGGTACAGACAGCGTGGCCATATTGCTTGAGTGGATACTTGCGGAACTGGTGCTACATCCAGATGTGCAGGAAAAAACAGCACAGGAAATTGATGAGGTGGTAGGCAAGGATCGGCCTGTATGTGATTCTGACATAGTCCGGCTACCACACTTGCAAGCAGTTGTTTATGAGACATTGAGGTTGCACCCGCCAGGGCCCCTTCTATCATGGGCCAGGTTGTGCACCCATGATGTACAAATCGGTGGATACCATGTGCCCGAGGGAACGACGGCCATGGTGAACATGTGGGCAATCACTCATGACCCCAGCATATGGGTGGATCCCCTGACGTTCCAGCCAGACAGGTTCTTAGTCCAAGGGTATTCTTCCCCAAATATTGACATCAGAGGTGCTGATCTCAGACTAGCTCCCTTTGGGGCTGGGAGGAGGGTTTGTCCAGGCCGAAGGTTGGGATTAGCGACAGTGAATCTCTGGTTAGCACGATTTATCCAGCGATTCCAATGGAGAGCAGATGAGGGGAAGGGAGTGGACTTAACAGAAAATCTGAAGCTCTCCTGTGAGATGAAAGTTCCTTTGTCTGTGTGTCCAGTAGGTAGAGATTATACGTATCAGTAGAGAGCTCACACACACACACGTGTTCTCTCCCGTAGCTAGAGATCATGCTTAGTAGTAGTGCCTCTCACTCACACACACGTTCTCTCCCGTGAGATGAAAGGTCCTTTGTCTGTGTGTCCCAGTAGCTAGAGATCATACTTATCTACTAGCAGAGTCTCTCACTCAGACACACACGGATTCTCTCTCCATTTTCAACATAAACTCATATACAACACTTGTTAGAGCACCGTCCCGCATTACATCTCACTTTCAGAGTTTAACAGCAGACCTCTCCCTCTCACACATTTTTGACACAAGCTCTTCTTTTTGGATCGAAAAGCATTGGAATCCTTCATTGCCCTCGGTCCCCCTCCTTCCCTTCACGGGGGGGCCCTGCGCGCAAGTCCTTGTATAATACACTGTTGTAGCTTTCAATCGCTATCAAAATCGAACTATACACTTTTTTGGACCTCGCCCTTCGCTCAATTATCATCGTCATCATCAGATAAGTATCAAACAAGGCCTTGAATATGAATTCAAATATCTTTTCTTTTCGCAAGAGATGTGGTGGCGGGGTTTTGGGAAAGTGGATAAAATCCGTTTTTTTGGTTGTATCTTCGGAAAGACGGCTGGAACTGTTTTCTTTTCGGCCTCATTTATGTTTCCTTGCCACGTGGCACTTCCCAAGCCCTGATTTGTAAACGCAACGTGTCACTAGCTCACCAGGCGCCTTGAAGGCTCTTTTGAAATCTTTTCTCTGCAGACTGCCTCTGTACGTGTCGACGCTATAAATGCGAGCCAGCCGCCATAACACAACTTCACGTGAGAGAATTGCAAAAATCTAACCAAAATAAAAGCTCTAATGCTCTCCTTCGAAATCTATACTACATTATTATTTTGGTTGGAGGTTCGGGTATTTCCCGAACCTCCATTTTTCTCCCGAACCTCCACTTCTTTTCCAAGCCTCTACTTCCAACCAAAATTTGAATTGCATGCGCATGAAAAATTTGAATTGCATCTATACTACATTATTATTTTGGTTGGAGGTTCGGGTATTTCCCGAACCTCCATTTTTCTCCCGAACCTCCACTTCTTTTCCAAGCCTCTACTTCCAACCAAAATTTGAATTGCATGCGCATGAAAAATTTGAATTGCATGCAATGGTGGCTTTAATGCCCCCCACGTCTTCCCCTCCTCCCTCTCTCATGATGAGGATGATACATGATAAATATACGAGCTGCCTTCGATTCTTCGTTGTTCAGTGTTTGTGCAGGTTGGATCGTGCGTTGGGCGTTGAAGGTTCTCTCTCTCTCTCTTGGGCGTTGAAGCAGAGCGTTGAAGCTTGAGGCGTTGAAGCAGAGCGTTGAAGCTTGAGGCGTTGAAGGTTCTCTCTCTCTCTCTCTCTCTCTCTCTCTCTCTCAATCGTTGGCCTTCGCCGCTGCCTCCGCCTCAAAAATCCACCGCCCCGTCCCCCCCCTCTGGCGAAATCCGCCCCCCCCCCCCCCCCCCGGGGCCGCCTGGGCACGCGGCCCTCCCAGTCCCAATAACCCCCCCCCCCCCCCCCCACCGGCCGCTGACGCATTTGCGCCCCCCCCCCCCCCCCCCCCCGGCGCCTGGGCACGCGGCCCCGCCCGCCCACACCCCCCCCCCCCCCCCCCCCCCCCCGGCTGACGCATTTGCGCGCCCCCCCCCCCCCGGGCGCCCTGTTCGTTTTTTATTTTTTATTAGTTATTATTACAGTTAGTTTTTTATTAGTTATTAGTTAGTTTATTAGTTATTGTTCGTTTATTAGTTATTATTAGTTTATTTAGTTAAGATTAGTTTTGTTATTAATTAATAATTAATATTGTAGATGTTAATGTTTATTATTAGTTTTGTTATTAATTAATGTTGTGTTATGTTAATATGTAGATGTTAATGTTAATAATAATATTATTATTATGTTGTTTTATGTTATGTTAATATGTTGTTTTTATGTTAATATGTTGTTTTATGTTATGTTATTGTTTATGGTAATGTTAATGTTATTGTTTTATGTTATGTTTATGTTATTGTTGTTATTGTTTATGTTATCGTTGTTAATGTTATGTTGATTGATAGTTGTGAATGTTATGTTAATGTTATTTATGTTATTTATGTTATGTTGTGTTATGTTATGTTTATGTTTATGTTATGTTATGTTGTGTTATGTTATGTTATTGTTGTGTTATTGTTATTGTTAATTAATTGTCTTCTATCCAATTATTATGTTGTGTTATGTTATGTTTATGTTTATGTTTATGTTATGTTATGTTATTGTTGTGTTATGTTAATGTTAATTTTATTAGTTAATGTTAATGTTTATGTTATGTTAATGTTAATGTTTAATGTTTAATGTTTGTTTATTTGATGATTTGATGTTATGTTATCTATTTATTAGATTATTAGTTATTTATTTATTAGTTATTATTATTAGATAGATTATGATTATGATTATTATTTTTTATATTTATTAATGTTAATGTTAATGTTAATGTTGTGTTATTATTGTTAATGTTATGTTATGTTTATGTTTATGTTATGTTATTGTTGTGTTGTGTTATGTTATGTTTATATTTATGTTATGTTATTGTTGTGTTATGTTATGTTTATGTTTATGTTATGTTATTGTTGTGTTATGTTAATGTTAATTTTATTAGTTAATGTTAATGTTTATGTTATGTTAATGTTAATGTTTAATGTTTAATGTTTGTTTATTTGATGATTTGATGTTATGTTATCTATTTATTAGATTATTAGTTATTTATTTATTTATTAGTTATTATTATTAGATAGATTATGATTATTATTATTATTTTTATGTTATGTTGTTAAATTTATTAGTTAATGTTTATGTTTATGTTAATGTTAATGTTAATGTTTAAAATGTTTGTTTATTTGATGATTTGATGTTATGTTATCTATTTATTAGATTATTAGTTATTTATTTATTTATTTATTAGTTATTATTATTACATAGATTATGATTATGATTATTATTATTATGTTATGTTGTTAAATTTATTAGTTAATGTTTATGTTTATGTTATGTTAATGTTAATGTTTAAAATGTTTGTTTATTTGATCTAATCTAATTATATCTAACTAACTAATTAGTTTTATCAGTTTATTGTTATCTTATTAGTTTATCGTTATCTAACTAATTAGTTTTATTAGTTTATTGTTATCTATCTATCTATCTAATCTTTACTAAATATTAGATAGATAGATAGATATTAGATTCTATCTAATCTAATTAGTTATTAGTTAGTTATCTAATCTAATTAGTTAGTTAGTTAGTTATCTATATCTAATTTGATTAGTTTGTTTATTTGTTTATAAGATAGATAGATAGATTACTAAATATATTAGATAGATAGATATTAGATTAGATAAACTAATAAATAAACTACTATTAGATATTGGATATTAGATTAGATAGATAAACTAATAAAACTAATCTAAATAATAAAATAATATCTTAGTTTATTTATTGGTTTACTAATTAGTTTATTAGTTTGATAATTAGTTTATTGGTTTATTTATTGTTATCTAATTAGTTTATTGTTATTATCTTTATCTAATCTAACTAATTAGTTTTATTAGTTAGTTAGTTAGTTAGTTTGTTTATCAGATAGATTTATTAGTTAGTTAGTTAGTTTATCAGATAGATTACTAAATATTGTTATCTAACTAATTAGTTTTATTAGTTTATTGTTATCTAATCTAATATCTAATCAGTTTATATCTAACTAATTAGTTTATTAGTTTATATGATGATGATGATGATGATGATGATAATGATATGGTGATGATGTTTAGATTAGTTAGATGTTAAGGGTTATTGTTGTTATTATTATTATTTATTTAGATTTAGATTTTATTTAGATATTATTAGTTTATTATTGTTTGGATATTATTAGTTTTTAGTTTATCTAATTAATTATAATATGTAATGATGATGATGATGATGATTATTATTATTATTGTTGTATTGTTTATTAGTTTATTTATTGTTAGTTTATAATTAGTTTTATTAGTTTATTGTTATCTATCTATCTAATCTAATTAGTTTGTTTATTTGTTTATTAGATAGATAGATAGATAGATATTAGATTAGATAAACTAATAAACTACTATTAGATATTAGATTAGATAGATAAACTGATAAAACTAATCTAAATAATAAAATAAATAATAAAATAATATCTTAGTTTATTTATTAGTTTACTAATTAGTTTATTAGTTTGATAATTAGTTTATTGGTTTATTTATTGTTATCTAATTAGTTTATTGTTATCTTTATCTAATCTAATTATATCTAACTAACTAATTAGTTTTATCAGTTTATTGTTATCTTATTAGTTTATCGTTATCTAACTAATTAGTTTTATTAGTTTATTGTTATCTGTCTATCTATCTAATCTTTACTAAATATTAGATAGATAGATAGATAACAATAAACTAATAAAACTAATTAGTTATTAGTTAGTTATCTAATCTAATTAGTTAGTTAGTTAGTTATCTATATCTAATTTGATTAGTTTGTTTATTTGTTTATTAGATAGATAGATAGATTACTAAATATATTAGATAGATAGATATTAGATTAGATAAACTAATAAATAAACTACTATTAGATATTGGATATTAGATTAGATAGATAAACTAATAAAACTAATCTAAATAATAAAATAATATCTTAGTTTATTTATTGGTTTACTAATTAGTTTATTAGTTTGATAATTAGTTTATTGGTTTATTTATTGTTATCTAATTAGTTTATTGTTATCTTTATCTTCTAATCTAATTATCTAACTAACTAATTATCTAACAACAATAACATAACATAACATTAACACAATTAGTTTCTTAGTTTACTAATTAGTTTATTTGTTTATTTATTGTTATCTAAATAGTTTATTGTTATCTTTATCTAATTATCTAATCTAACTATCTAACTAACTAATTAGTTTTATCAGTTTATTGTTATCTAACTAATTAGTTTTATTAGTTTATGAAAATGATGATTATGATTATGACTATTTTATTATGTTTATTGTTATCTAACTATCTAACATTAAACATTAACTAATTAGTTTTATCAGTTTATTGTTATCTAACTAATTAGTTTATTGTTATCTAAATAGTTTATTGTTATCTAAATAGTTTATTTGTTTATTTATTGTTATCTAAATAGTTTATTGTTATCTTTATCTTTATCTAATTATCTAATCTAACTATCTAACTAACTAATTAGTTTTATCAGTTTATTGTTATCTAACTATCTAACTATCTAACATTAGTTTATTAGTTTGATAATTAGTTTATTGGTTTATTTATTGTTATCTAATTAGTTTATTGTTATTATCTTTATCTAATCTAACTAATTAGTTTTATTAGTTAGTTAGTTTGTTTGTTTGTTTATCAGATAGATTTATTAGTTAGTTAGTTTGTTTATCAGATAGATTACTAAATATTGTTATCTAACTAATTAGTTTTATTAGTTTATTGTTATCTAATCAGTTTATATCTAACTAATTAGTTTATTAGTTTATATGATGATGATGATGATGATGATGATGATGATAATGATATGGTGATGATGTTTAGATTAGTTAGATGTTAAGGGTTATTGTTGTTATTATTATTATTTATTTAGATTTAGATTTTATTTAGATATTATTAGTTTATTATTGTTTGGATATTATTAGTTGGATATTATTAGTTTATCTAATTAATTAATTATAATATATAATGATGATGATGATGATTATTATTATTATTGTTGTATTGTTTATTAGTTTATTTATTGTTAGTTTATAATTTGTAATTTATTGTGGTCTTATTTTATTTAGATTTAGATTAGACAAGATAAACGTTTTAGGATATGTGGGTAAAACTATCCTTTGTCTCATTGATTGCAATTCGTAGGGCATTATTCAAGTTAGAAAACTATTGTTAATTATATTACTATTTACTTATTCGTGGTCGTGACTTTCATTGTTGAGAGATACAACTATCCTTCAGATCAACTCATTGCGATCTGTGGGGTTGGCATGGATGTGGTAGCCCTTCATGGCATTAAAAATTCGTTATTGACGTTTTTAAACTTAGGAGATTGTTTAGTGTGTGATTTATAATTTCATTGGCAGGGGTGGGGTATGATTTTCTAAGAAAGGATATTAGTTGGTGTGCACCGTGCAATGTTAGGTGCACCACCTAAAATACCAACTCATTGGTCATTGTGGCGTTGGCTTTGATCCTTGACTTTTCTCATTATAAAATGGATATATTCATTGTGACAAAAAGCCTAATGTCTCAATTAGGAAGCCATGAGAATTTGCTTGAAATCTAATCCAAATGCATCTTGAAGACCCACTTGAGTCCTGTGTGGGATAAATCTAATGTCAATCTAATGTCATCTACGATCTTTCACTGTTTGAGCATTGGAAGTTAATGCACGTATGTTTAAATTTAATGCATTGGAAGTTAATCTAATGTCATCTAGGATCTTCCATTCTTTTTAATTTTTAAGATAAGATAAGAATAGTTGATATGCACTTGGATGTTGACGTACTATATTGAAGAGCGGAAATACTATTATGTCCCTGTACCATCAACAAGACGAAGAGTGGCGATCGGACTTGCTTTGCCTGGCCATGCTATGTTGGAGAGTGGAAAATTTTCCAATTATTTCTCAAAGAAAGAAAAGCTTCGTTTTGGTTAGACCCTATGGGAACTGTAAATTTTTTTGTAACATTTGGATGTAGATGCATAGGCACAATCATGGAGTGACACTTTGTGGTTTGTTGATACTTGAAATTGTGGTGCAAGGTTATTGGTGTAGTCTCTAGAAGAAACTTTGGTTTCGGGCTTTGCTTCACCTATGTGGGTTATTAATACTGGGAGTTTGCATGCAATGCTTGGACAAACTTAAATTTGTGGTGTGGCTCATATATCTTTTATTTGTGGTTTGTTTCACCGTAGGAATGTTATTTCTCATTGTAACATCCAAGGATACAAGTTGTTTCTATAAGTTTTGCAGAGCAAGTATAGATACAAGTCTATAAGTTTGGTGCATGGTCATTGCATGTATATATGAGTCTATGTACTCCTTGATGCAAATGCATATTTGGTCTTTTATACATGAGAGAGAGAGAGAGAGAGAGAGAGAGAGAGAGAGAGAGAGAGAGAGAGAGAGAGAGAGAGAGATGTTCCATACATAGTGCATTCGACTCCATTGAATGCAATTGATTTAGGAGTGATTGAGTGAGTGTGGATAGAGGGGGGAGGTGTAAATGGGATGAGAGATAGAGGGGTTGTGAGTAGAGGAGAGTAAAGCATGCGATGTTTTTGTGATAGCATTATCCACTGTGCGATAGGGAAGTGAAGCTGCCGTGCGATATAGAGGAGAGTAAAGCATGCGATGTTTTTGTGATAGCATTATCCACTGTGCGATAGGGATGTGAAGCTGCCGTGCGATATAGAGGAGAGTAAAGCATGCGATGTTTTTGTGATAGCATTATCCACTGTGCGATAGGGATGTGAAGCTGCCGTGCGATAGCACGGCAGCTTCACTTCCCTCGCACCCCGCTTCGCGGCAGCGAAGCTGCCGCGAAGCGGGATAGCGTTCCTTGCGCGCGAAGCGCGCCAGGAACGCTAGTTCGCTTTAAAGAAAGCCATTTCCTTTCTTAGGGCTCGGTCGCGCCAGCGCAGCGCCAGTGGGGAGGGCGAGGGAGCCTGGAAGCCACAATAAGCTCCATTGATAATTGGAGTGTTATTGCACGTAGGGCTGGTAGAGCTCACGTGGGTGGCCCAAATTCCTCCCTACCGCTTTCACCTTCGGTTAAAATGCTTTCCTATTGAAATGTGCCAGCAGTGATTGAGTTTATTGATTGGTGGATGATCATTCACTACCTACATTCTTTTTTTTCGTCAAGACGGAAAACTATGTTAAAATTGATGAAATTACATTTCAGAGACTTTTTTTTTTTGCAGGAAGTCTAACCTTAGACTTTTACCATACTACACATGTTAATTGCAAAAAGGTGTATCTAGACCCTTAGCTAACTCTTGCTTTTCATATTATTGGGGGAATTTTTATATCGCCCCCTAATAATATGTCTTTCCAAAATATAGTCATCGGGTGGTAAGGGTAGATTATGACCTAAAAAAATTTCAACACATTAGTATTAACCTTATAATTTAACAAGAAGTGGGGGACAATTTCTTCCTATATTTTGCACCTAGGGAAGATATCGTTTCCTATTCCTAGTTTCTTTGCTTTGTTTGTTAGTCCAAATTGCCTTTAGTAGAATTTGTCAATCAAGACATGAGGCCTTGAGTTGGATATTTGAACCCCAAATCATTTGAAATATGTAAAACCATTAGTGTTAATTCTAGTAGAATCCCCATCTTTAATTTAGCTTCTTGTTTTGTTAGTTGGGGTATTTCCTAAGATTAGGTAGAGGAGGTAGGGGTTTTGTTATTTGGCCAACATATGCCTTTGTAGTTTGACTCCATTTTCAATTGTATTGTCTTGCAAAGGGTGGGTCCCCAACAGTTAATCTATTGGAGAATCAATTGAAGTTTCTCATCCTTGAGGTTGTATTATTGTTTAATAAAATCTGTGTATGCCATTCATGATGTTCATAGTTCCAAAGCTCCTCCCACTTGTTTAATCCTTTTCTTGGTATCTCATAGGCCAATTGAAATTGATCAATATAGCCATAGGACCATGAAAGATGCTAAACCAAATTGAGTTAGATGCATTCCAAGGGAAGGTGAAGTTTTGGATTGAAGAAAAAGATCTTTTAGCTCCTTATGAGGTTGCCAGGTAGACCATACAGTCTTGCTAACATTAGAGTAGTCTTTGATCATAAAGTGGATATTGTTAAACACTATAATCATGGGCTCTTGATCCATTCACCTTGGCATTTCCTTAAGTTGAAACTTCTTGAAGTTGTGTAGGATTAACATGACCCAATCTTGGTTGTAACATCCTTGCTGGCTGCGGCCCATAGGAACCCCCCTCGTTTTTATAAAAGAAAAATGAAAAAATTTTAAATCCTTTTCTCTCCCCCCTATTGTCACCAAACAGGTGGCAAGGGGGGAGAGAGGTCGTCAACGTGGAGAGAGCCATTGATGATGATGTGAAAGGAGTGGAGAAGGATGACGATCACGACGAGAAGAGGTAGACTGCATGATGGTAGCTCCACCTTGGCCACCCACGTGGAAGGGAAGGCCTCCATCATCATCCCCCCCCTCCCCCGCGTAAAAAGGAAGTAGAGAGGATACCACCTTTTTGCCCCTTTCTTGCCACCAGGAGAGAGAGAGAGAGAGAGAGAGAGAGAGAGAGAGAGAGAGAGAGAGAGAGAGAGAGAGAGAGAGAGAGAGAGAGAGAGAGAGTGATAGAAAGAAAGAGGGAGAGAAGAAGAGAGGCGAGAAGAGAGAGGAGAAGAAGAAGAAGAGAGAGAGAGAGAGAGAGAGGAGAAGAAGAAGAAGAGAGAGAGAGAGAGAGAGAGAGAGAGAGAGAGAGAGAGTGATAGAAAGAAAGAGGGAGAGAAGAAGAGAGGCGAGAAGAGAGAGGAGAAGAAGAAGAAGAGAGAGAGAGAGAGAGAGGAGAAGAAGAAGAAGAGAGAGAGAGAGAGAGAGAGAGAGAGAGAGAGAGAGAGAGAGAGAGAGAGAGAGAGAGAGAGGGGGGTGAGAGAGAGCGAGTGATAGAAAGAAAGAGGGAGAGAAGAAGAGAGGTGAGAAGAGAGAGGAGAAGAAGAAGAGGGAGAGAGAGAGAAAGAAGGGGGAGAGAGAGAGAGAGAGAGAGAGAGAGAGAGACTTGTATCTCTTTTTCCCATTACCCGCGAATCACTCACTATACCTTTTCTCGCGAGACTATTCCCCACATGCAAGCCTAATTCTCTCCCCAAATTGGCCCCAATAATCGAACCAAGGTGTAGAAGTCTTGTGCGACTCGTGCCTAAGGAAGACGAAGACCGAGAATGGCCCCCAACGGAAAATATCGCTCATGAACGACAACCCCACAACGAGCAATGAATCCTCGGGCAAGAGCACCACTGCCAACCCAACTACGGTACCGGTTGTAAGCAATGTATTTCCAAATAAATAGATGCTTGTTTTGATTCTTACATGAAGTACATCAGATGCCGCACGAGAATTAGGTCATGGGAAGGGATAGGTTTCATCTCATACATTCAAAGATAAAGTTGCAAAGCGTGGGCATCAAGAGAAGTTAATTGTATCTAGATGCTATGCGACAAACTCACACATAGCATGATAGCATTCCAAGGTATTGCCGACTCTTCATTTCTGGAAAATAATAGATAAGTATTTTACCACACTGAAAGTACGTTGAGCTTGCATGCTTGATAGATCGCATGGTAAGTAACCTAACCTAGAGGAAATTCAATCTCGAAACTCTAGTGCGTAGTTAACACAAACAATGATCATAAGGATTAGATCTAAGATGCCTTGAGATCCGTCTGATAGCAACTATGTTATCAATCCTATTCGGGGTTGGGCTAAATGCAACAACAACCTTAGGGCAAGTGAAGAGCTCAAGGACTAGGAACCCGTAAGTCAAAGGAAAGATCGATACTTTTGTACTTGTTGGGAAAAAAGTCAGGTTGTCGATCAAAGTAAGTGCTCAATAGAATTTACATTCTTGCATTGTTGTATGAGACCTTGGCATGTGTCTTAGGCGATGTGTTAAGTAAATTTTGCATGGAACTGCTTAGATCCCAAGAGGGAGAGTGAGTATGCAATGAAAGGGTTATTGCAATTATTCTTGCAATGTTTGGAAAGGAGTACCATTGTCTTGTTGATTGATCAAACAACATCCTAAATGCTCTTGCATTAAATTGAATGTTGGGATGTGATTGGATGCTTATTCCAAGTACTTGTGTTTGATGGTAAATGCATGGCAGTGGTCAGTGATGACAAGTTGCCATGGAAAAATAAAAGAATGTTTTCTTGGAAGATGATATTAGGCCGATTGCCTGGATTGTGCTTGATTCTTGATTGGATTAATTAAGGAATGATATTTTGTATGGGTGGATCATCTCCAAGGTCACACTGTGTTTCAACCCGAGAGGACACTACTCGATTCACGGGCTGAAGGTCGAGTGGTGAAAAGACCAACCACGAAAGTTGTGTCTCACTTCTAGGTCACTTGGGATCAATGGAGCTCTGGACACCCCTTACCTTAGTTTGGAATGGAGTTGTAGACTGCTGTGAGCCCAACGTCTAGGGCATTGGAATATTTTATTCTAGATATTGGATGGAAATTATGGTGCCATCATGTAATTTGGACCGGGTACTTTTGTTGGACGGAAGGGATACATAATTTCTCTTGTATGGGCAAGAGACAAAGATTAACATGAAGATAAGTTAAGGAATTTGTTTGAACTTGTTTGTTAAAGGATTGCTCGCTCTGTTTTCGTGTCTGTGTCATAAATTACATGAATGAACCCTGTTCCTTAAAAGGCTTAATTAAGGAAGATGATTTTGAATGTCACACATAAATGTGATATGACCTAATTAGAAAACTAAAGCTATCAAGGGAAGTGGGTGGTGGGCAGAACCCCGACGAGTCTGTCCTATGGCAGGGTGGTCCTAGAGAATTGGGAGGCTTCTCACAAGGTTTTACCATCGTTCGACCTTTAGATATGGTTAAGTTAGAATCTCGATTCATGCCATTTTAGGGGACCGGAATGGAACTATGCCCTACGGGCAGAGAGGTTGAGCGGCGTATCTCTCTCATTTCCCATTCTCTTTGAACCAAGTGCGGCATGGATCTGCTTCGACTTGGGTATCTCTATGTAAAGTAGGATGTCCAGGACTCGACGCCAGAATGCTATTAGGAGACCTTGAACACTAGGAACCCAGATTTCATGTCGATCCTAGTGGGTTCAGTCGTGGACATTCCTTTGCGAGGCGGACTTGGGAAACCCTAGGCGGCAACCCCCGTGACATTCCATAGGAGTGCCGAGCGGCGTCATTTTGACTCATCTCTTGATGGATCACTAAAAACGTGCATGTATAGCCGATAGGTGGCACATTACAGTTGGCATCAATGCGAAACTTTGTAATGATATGTAATTGATTAATATATGGTTCATAGACATATCCTAAACAAAATAACCTAAATAGTATGGCTTGATTGTTATGCACCTTTTGCATCCACAAATGCTGACATGAAAGAGAATAAATTCCTTCTCAAGGACACCCGAGTTTGATGGAGAAGGGATAGGCGTTGTAGCAGAGGCGGAGATATGGATTGAGTTGATGGATGACTATTTCTCTACTTCGGGAACTGCTTCTGCCAATCAAGCAATGATAGCTAGTTGGCCAGGCTCAGATATGGTGAAAGCAATGATGCAAAGATCAAGGTATTTCTGAAGCTGTTGTCACTTGGGCTTAGTTGAAAGATGTTATACACGAACAATACTGTCTGCTAACCTACCAAAATTTGAGGATGAATGAGATCTTCAAGCTTAAGCAACTAGAATTAACCCTGGAAGCTTACTACTCAAAGTTTGTAACCCTACTAAAATACGTGCCACTTATGGATATTGCACAGCAAGTATCCAAGTTTTGCCATGGCCTAAACACTCCTCTAAACCACCGTCTTGAAGTAATGCGTCTAATGGACTTGCAAGATGCATTACTCCAAGTGAATCCAATCATCCAAGAACTTAATTTGGGCGATTGTGACAAAGATGATTCTCAAGATCAAGGCAAGAGATGCCATACGTGCAGAGAGATAGGGCACATTCGTAGGAGATGTCCCTACCGTCAATGCTTACACTGTAATGAGCTGGGACATGTCCAAGTAGACTACCCTAACCTAAGTCCCAAAGACATTGAATCTCCAAGGAAATAGGGCTACACAAGTGTAGTCTATAGATACATAGAGGAGTCAGATGAAGACAAAGACCTAGAGCCTACTACACCTCTTCAGGATGATTAAAAATCCTAGAAATTCTATGAACATGTAATGCAACCTATATCGAGAATAAATCCTACTCTTGTACCTATGGTTAACTGTAATAATATGAGTTGCACTACATAAGTCATTAAGAGTAGAGCAGTGGATGCATGATGAGTCCTAACTCACATGTCCTAAGCCCCACTAATGCTTGACTTCCCCAGTTCTTCCGAGATGAGGACATCTCAAGTTCTCTCAGGGGGAGAGGATGTAACATCCCTGCTAGTCGTGGCCCATAGAAACCCCCCCTTCTTATAAAAGAAAAACAAAAAAAATTAATTCCTTTTCTCTCCCCCCCCTTTGTCGTCACCAAACAAGTGGCCGGGGGGAGGGGGGGGAGAGGTCATCAACATGGAGAGAGCCGCCAATGATGGCGTGAAAGGAGTGGAGAAGGATGCTGATTGCAATGAGAAGAGGTAGACTACATGACGCCAGCTCCACCTTGGCTGCCCATGTAGAGGGGAGGGCCTCCATCACCCCGCTCCCCCCCCCCCCCCCCCCCCCCCCCCCAATAATACCCTCCTCTCCCCTATATAACCCCCCCTCCCCCCTTGTAAAAAGGAAGTAGAGAGGATACCACCTTTTTGCCCCTTTATTGCCACAAAGAGAGAGAGAGAGAGAGAGAGAGAGAGAGAGAGAGAGAGAGAGAGAGAGAGAGAGAGAGAGAGAGAGAGAGAGAGAGTGTGTGTGTGTGTGTGTGTGTGTGTGTGATAGAAAGAAAAAGGGAGAGAAGCAGAGAGGTGAGAAGAGAGAGAAGAAGAAGAAGAGGGAGAGAGACAGAAAGAAGAAGGAGAGAGAGAGAGAGAGAGAGAGAGAGAGAGAGAGAGAGAGAGACTCTTCCCTTTTCCCCTTCTAAGAGGGTGGCCACATGTATCTCTTTTTCCCATTACCCGAAAATCACTATACCTTTTTCCGTGAGACGATTCCCCACCCGCAAGTATAATTTTCTCCCTGAATTGGCCCCACTAATTGAACCAAGGTGTGGAATTCTTGTGCGACTCGCGCCTAAGGGAGACAAAGACCAAGAATGGCCCCCAAGCGAAAAATATCGTGCACGCACGGCAACCCCACAATGAGTAACGAAGCCTCCGGCAAGGGCACCACCGCCAACCCAACTGCGGTACCGGTTGTAAGTAATGTATTTCCAAATAAATAGATGCTTATTTTGATTCCCACATGAAGTACATTAGATGCTGCACGAGGATTAGGTCATGGGAAGGGATAGGTTTCATCTCATACATTCAAAAGATAAAGTTGCAAAGCACGAGTATCAAGAGAAGTTAATTGTATCTAGATGCTATGCGACAAACTCGCATATAGCATAATAGCATTCCAAGGTATTGTCGACTCTCTATTTCTGAAAAATAATAGATAAGTATTTTACCACACTGAAAGTACGTTGAGCTTGCACGCTTGATAGATCACATGGTAAGTAACCTAACCTAGAGGAAATTCAATCTCAAAACTCTAGTGCGTAGTTAACTCAAACAAAGATCATAAGGATTAGATCTAAGATGCCTTGAGATCTGTCCAATAGCGACTATGTTATCAATCCTATTCGAGGTTGGGCTAGATGCAACAACAGGCTTAGGGCAAGCGAAGAGATCGAGGACTAGGAAACCCTAAGTCAAAGGAAAGACCGATGCTTTTGTACTTGTTGGGAAAAAGGTCAGGTTGTCGATCAAAGTAAGTGCTCAATAGAATTTACATTCTTGCATTGTTGTATGAGACCTTGGCATGTGTCTTAGGTGATCTGTTAAGTAAATTTTTCATGGAACTGCTTAGATCCCAAGGGGGAGAGCGAGTATGCAATGGAAGGGTTATCACGACTATTCTTGCAATGTTTGGAAAGGAGTACCATTGTTTTGTTGGTTGATCAAATAACGTCCTAAATGCTCTTGCATTAAATTGTCTGTTGGGATGTGATTGGATGATTATTTGAAGTGCTTGTGTTTGATGGTAAATGCATGGCAGGGGTCAGTGATGACGAGTTGCCATGGAAAAAATAAATGAATGTTTTCTTGGAAGATGATGTTAGGTTGATTGCCTAGATTGTGCTTGATTCTTAATTAGATTAAATAAGGAAGGATATTTTGCGTGGTTGGATCATCTCCAAGGTCACGCCGCGTTTCAACCTGAGAGGGCACTGCTCGATTCACAGGCCGAAGGTCGAGTGGTGAAAAGGCCAACCACGAAAGTTGTGTCTCACTCCTAGGTCGCTTGGGGTCAGTGGAGCTCTGGACACCCCTTGCCTAGTTCGGAATGGAGTTGTAGGCTGCCGTGAGCCCAATGTCTAGGGTGTTGGAAGATCCTATTCTAGATACTACATGGAAATTATGGTGCATGTAATTTGGACCGGAAACTTTTGTTGGACAGGAGGGATACATAATTTCTCCTATATAGGCAAGAGACAAAGAATAACATGAAGATAAGTTAAGGAATTTGTTTGAACTTGTTTGTCAAAGGATTGCTCGCTCTATATTCGTGTTTCTGCCATGAATTATGCAAATGAACCCTATTCCTTAAACGGCTTAATTAAGGAAGCTGATTTTGAATGTCACACATGAATGTAACAGGACCTAATTAGAAAACTAAAGCTATTAAGGGAAGCAGCTAGGTAGAACCCCGACAGGTCTGTCCTATGGCGGGGTGGTCCTTGAGAACTGGGAGGCTTCTCACAAGGTTTTACTGCCGTTCGACCTTTAGATATGGTTAAGTTACAACCCTGATTCATGCCATTTTAGGGGACTGGAATGGGACTATGCCCTACGGGTAGAGAGGTTGAGCGGTGTATTCCACTCGTTTTCCATTCTCTTTGAACCATGTGGCACATGCTGTCAGGAGACCTTGACCACTAGGAACCTAGATTTCAGGTCGATCATAGTGGGTTTGCAGACGTTTCATTGCGAGGCGGACTTAGGAAACCCTAGGCAACAAGCCTCGTGACATTCCATCGGAGTGCCAGGCAGGGTCTCTTAGACTCGTATCTCAATGGACCACTAAAAACATGCCTAAATAGCCGATAGGCGGCACGTTACATTATTATCCATTTTGTAGCTAGTTTGTCTGCTAAAAGATTAAGTCAGGTAGATCTAGCCCTCCCTTATCCTTGGACTTATTGCAATCTTCCTAAGAAACTTTGGGAATTCATGTTTGCAAAGTAATGCATTTTATGGTGTACTTTATGATGTGCTATATATATAGGTTGATTTTGTGTATATTTTCCTTTATAGAAGCAATCTCAACAAGTGGAATCAATTACCATGGTTGACAATAATGAATTACAAAAGGGTGTGAATGCAAAAAATTGATATATGAATTACTGCCTAGTTAGATGGGTTTATACATCTATACTGAGCATGTCTATGGTCATTATGATCCTCACATGGCCACTGACTTATAACTTATTATGTTTGGCTTGTTTTACCTACCTACAATTGGCATAGTTATAGCACCAATCGATTAATAGTCAATTATGCACTATTTGACTTAGTAGGCCACTTTACTCTATCTTATATCTTATCTATACTTTGTATATATTATATTGTGTGACAAAGAACCAAAAAAAAAAACTAGGCAAAAAATGTTTTGTCCTCCATCTCTCTTCTTACATTCTTGAGTGAGCTTTCTCTTGTGTGTGTTCAGTGTAGTAGCTCAAGCAAGTCCTTTCACCATGCAATTTGTGGCATGATATCAAAGAAGCATCACTCAAAGATGCTAGTGTTGAAAGTTGAAGAAGAAGGAGGAAGGATTCAAGCAAGCAAGCAATGGTAAGCTCTCTCATTCTCTCATTATCCCTTGGATAGCTTATGGAGGTGTCGGAAGCATGGTAGAGCAAAAATCTAAGATGGTTGTGAGATTTGATGACAAGTAGAATGGTGTGTATTTTACAGATAATGTCTATAGGTATTTCTTGTTGTGTCTTTGGCCATCTGAGGCCATTTCAAGCCTCATTTTAGCTCGATAAGATTGCAGATAGTAGTTTTAGGGCATATAGTAATTTTGGCTATGTTGACTGTTTTTAGTGATGCATAGATTACGTATTTCAAATCTATGACTTCTGAGGTGTTTGTCAAGAGGCAAATACAATGTTTATGTGCAAACAGGTTGTAAATTGTATGTATTATCGAGGAGTCAGTGGAAAAGGCTACATGGTGTGTTGCTATGTACATTCTGTGAAAGATTGTAGAAGACTTGCTCAACACTGTTTAGTACTTAATTTTGTCATAGTGATTGATAATAGTGAAAATCCTATTATTAAGATGCTAGAAAATAATAACTACACATTATGGAAGTTCTATGTGATAAACTTCCTAATTAGAAAAGGCCTCTATGAATTCGTTTCAAGTGAAGAAAATGAACCAAAGCTAAGTAATCTTGCAATTGCATAAGAATTAAAGACATGGAAAAAATGGAATGCAAAAGATAAAAAGATAATGTATTGGCTATTTGCACCAGTCATTGAGAGCACTATGCTGGGATATATAAAAAATACAAAAAGTTTACATGTCGCTTGGACAACCTTTGAGAATGTATTTTTAGTAAATATAAAGGCATAAGTAAGAAGCATTGCAGATACCTTAGTAGCTATTAATGCAATGCACCTGATGATGATAATTTGCTTTCATCTACTTTGGGTGGCCTTAATAAGGCTTAGAAATCTTTTCGTACTTATGTATATGTATGGAAGCCATATCCAGATTTTAATGCGTTGGCCTCTCTCATGACTACTGAAGAGATCAACATCAGGGTGAATCATATAAAATAAGTGGTAAGCAAGTCCAAGCTTTTTACTCAAGTTTAAGAAGGGGATGTGGTAGATTCTCTTTAAGAGGTCATGGTATGGGTCATGTTGGTGGTAACCAACAAAACTAGTTAACTCAATAGTTTGGAGATATGCAACTTTTGGGAGGTTATGGTAATTCTAAAGAAAGGGGGAGATTTAGAGAAAGAGGTGGATAGCATAATAGAGCTTCTAGCAATTGTGGTATTGTCTACCATTACTTTGGAAGAATAGATGATACTACATTCCATTGTTTTAATAGGAAGGATGACATTCACATTGGCAAGTTGTAGCAAGGAAATTGTGGATCATCTTCAAGACAGAATCATGATAAAAATGAGTATTTATTTGTCATGCAACATATGATGATTGCTATTACAAGAAAAAGAACATGTGATGATGTATGGTATATTGATTTGGGTCCATTCTAATCATATGACTAACCATGCTAAATGGTTTGAAGAGATGTAGAATTTACAAAGTCCATGTTATGTAGAGACATGTGATAATTCATTTCATATGATTTCACATATTGTAAAAGTTTCATTGTCCTTACATGATGGTCAAGACAAAGTGTTTATCAGATGTTTTATATGTGCCGTCCATCACAAAGAATTTGATATCTATTAGTCAAATGGTAGAGCAACCACTACATTTAGATTTAATGCAAATGGCTATTTTGTTGAGAACTTTAACAATAAGTACAAGCTGATTGCAAAAGGAAGCAGATTGGGCTACATATTTACTTTGGATGTTGGAATTCATGCTATAAATGCTACTATGTATGCTAAAGGCAAAAATATGACACAAATATATTGGATATACAAATCTGCAAAGGCAAAGATTAATGTAGTCCAAAGGGTTGATTGTCTACATTCAGAGTTATAGAATTACATAAAGTTTGTGAAGCATATCAATTTGGAAAGTAGGCAAGGCAACCGTTTTTGTATGATAGAGATGTAAGCAAGGATATACTTAATGTTATGCATGTAGATATTTGATGGCCTATCCAAAATGTATCTCTTGGTAGCAATAAGTATTTTATTACATTTCTTACAATTGCTCTAGAAAACTTTGGTTATATTTCATGAAGAAAAAGAGTGAAGTGTTTGAGCACCAGAAAACTTTCAAGGCTATTGTTGAAACAAAAATAGGCTTGAAAGTTAAGTTCTTGAGATCAAATGAAGGGAGAGAATACATCTGCTAATGAGCTTAGTGGTTTTTAAATATTTAATGGGATAAAGCGATAGTTTACATGCAAGTATACCCCCCAAGACAATGGGATTGCATAAAGAAAAAATAGACATATAACAAAAGTTACACAGGCATTGATGGCTTTAAAAAAATGCCCAAATAGTGTAATAAAGCATAAATGCCTTAGCTGTAACATCCTTGTGCAAGCCATGGGGGAACCCCCCTTAGTAACTAAAAATAGTTGAAATTTTTTTTCCCCATGTTGTCGTCGACGACGATAGGTGGCGAGGGGGGAAAGGGAAATGATGAAGGGGAGACAACGGACGACGTGGAAGGGGGAGAGGAGGAAGCTGACCTGGAAGATGACGAAAGATGGAGACGATGATGGGGAGGAGCACATGTGTGCTACCTTTTCTCCACCCCCCCCGGTGCTGGTGAGAGAGAGAGAGAGAGAGAGAGAGAGAGAGAGAGAGAGAGAGAGAGAGAGAGAGAGAGAGAGAGAGAGAGAGAGGGAGTGATAGAGAGCAAGAGAGAGTACCTTCCAAGAAGGTTATCCTTCTCTTCCCCTCCATAGAGGGTGATCACACGTGCTGTTCTTCTCCCCCTTGATCCTCTTGGATTATATGTAGTGTAATTTCTCTCCCCAATCAGTCCCCCTTGCTAATCGAGTACAAGGTGCGGAATCCTTGTGCGATTTGCAGCTAAGGGAGACGAAGATCGAGAATGGTCCCTCAATTGGAAAATGTCACACGACGCGGATAGCAATCTTGCAAAGAAATCCTTGAGCGAGGACATCACTGCCCATCTAACTATGATACCTGTCGTAAGTAACATATTTCCAAATTGATGAATGCTTGCATTGATTTTCACATGAGATGCATTAGACGCGTATTATGCTAGATGAGAATAGGACATTGAAAAGGATAAATTGCATCACAAGTATTTGAAGGATTGAATTCTCCAAATGCGTGTATCAAGAGAAGTTAATTGTATCTAGATGCTATGCGATGAATTCATAAACAACATATAAGGCTTCTTGTCAACTTCTTGTCCTCGCAATAGAATGTGTGTTTTCATCACTTCGAAGGTATACTTGCAACTTCATGCCTGAAGGAGTGTATGGCAAGCAACTTAGTCTAGAAGAGAATCATTTTTGAAGCTCTAGACCTTTGCCCAAGCTCTCATTAATAGCTCATGTTTGATAGATTGGGATCTTGAAGTTATGCGTAGCTAGTACAAACAACACTCATTAGGATTAAAAACTACGATGCCTTGAGATCTACCGCCCAATAGCGCCTATGTTTATCAATCCTATTTGGGGTTAGGCTAGATGCAAACAATATTCCCAGGACTCAAAGGCAAGGGGAGGAACTCAAGGGATTAGGAAACCTTGGGATCAAGTACGAACCGATACTTCTAAACTTGTTGGGAAAAAGGTCGAGTATTCGATCAATGTAAGTGCTCAATATAATTTACATTCTTGCACAGCTGTATGAGACCTTGGCATGTGTCATAGCTGAAGTGTTAAGTAAATTTTGCATAGAATTGCTTAGATCCCAAGGGGAAGAGCAAATGTGGGATGGGAACGTTATCGCAACTATTCTTGCAATGTTTGGGAAAGAATACCATTGTTTCCGTTGGTTGATTGAATAATGCTCTAAATGCTTTTACAATCAACTGATTGTTGGATTGTGGTTTGGACGATTATTCCAAGTGCTTGTGAATATTGGAAAATTCATGGTAGGGGTTTATGATGACAAGTTGCGATGGGGATGAATGAATGTTTTCCTCGAAAAATAATATAGGGCTAATTGCCTTGATTGTGTTTGATTCTTAATTGGATTAATTAAGAAAATGATATTTTTGCGCTGGTGGATCATCTCCAAGGTCATGCCGCATTTCAACACAAGAGGGCACTACTCAATTCACGGATCGAAGGTCAAGTGGTGAAAAGGTCAACCATGGAAATTGTGTTTCACTCCTAGACCGCTTAGGGTCAGGTGGAGCTCTGGACACCCCTTGTCTAGTCCGGAACGGTGTTGAAGACTACTCTGAGCCCAACGTCTGTGGCGTTGGAAGATCCTATTCTAGATAATGGATGGAAATTATGGTGCCATGTGATTTGGATCGGGTAGTTCTGTTGGACAGAAGGGATACATTATTTCTCCTATATGGGCAGGAAACAAAGATTAACGTGAAGATAAGTTAAGGAACTTACTTGTCAAAAGGACTGCTTGCTCTATATTCGTGCATATACCATAAATGATGCAAACGAACCCTGTTCCCTAAAAGGCTTAATTAAGGAAGCTAATTTCAAATGTCACACATAAATGTAATAAGACCTAATTAGATAACTAAAGAACGCCCATTGAGGGAAGCGGGTGGGCAAAACCCCCGATGGGTCTGTCATATGACAGGGTGGTCCCAGAGAACTAGGAGGCTTCTCACAAGGTTTTATTGATGACCAACACTTAGCAATTGTTAGGTTAGAACGACGATTCATGCTGTTTTAGGGGACCGAAACGGGACTATGCCCTACAAGCAGAAAGGTTGAATGGTGCATCCCTCTCATTTCCCATTCTCTTTGAACCAAGTGCGACATGGGCCTGCTTCGGCTTGGGTATCTCTGCGTAAAGTAGGATGTCAAGGACCCGCCGATCGACGCTAGAATGCTGTCAAGAGACCTTGACCACTAATATGGTGTATTTTCTTGTATTTCCAGTTATTTTTCTTGCTGTGAGAATTAGCTATTTTACATTGGTATTAGAGCATGGAATTTGATCCATGGGAAGAGTCATTTTCTTGGGAAAATTTAGTCACAGGTATAGGTGACAGGTAACTGGAGTACAAGATTTAGTTACAGTGGTTGACACAATTAAAATCGTGATTGACCATGGTTATCTGCATCAAGTTGTCACTAATATGGAGGTCCTTGGAGTTGGACATGAAGAAACTGGAGGATCTATGGTGAAAATAGCAGGTCATGGCTCTTTTCATGACATTTTAGATGTCATTGAGTTAACTGTGATTAATAAGAATTAAGAGTAAACTAAAACAAGAGTTACTTTTGTAAACAGAGAGTTTCTCTCTCTTTTTTCTTCTTCCTACAGGCTTTCTCTACAACTCCATAGCCAAGATCTTGCTTTTATCTTTTCCTCAATGCCCTGATGGTCCAAATGGCTACCATAGATCAATCCTTCATGTTGTAAGATTGCTATAGAGTACCTATATGCCTTGCTTAAGCCTCATTTTGATCATGAGACAAATGAGAAGGTTCATGGAGTATTTTGCGCCAGGTTTTTAAAGATACACTCCCTCATCAACGTGAGCAAAGATGAAGGCCAAGCTTAGCTTCTAGCCTACTCAAGTTCACGTACAAACTCTCTTCCAAGTCTACAACATGATAGAAGTAAACTTTATCACTCTCTTTTGAATTCTTGGAGCTTCAAAACCCTAGCCATGGCTGAAAATGGACAGCATGAAGATTCCTTCAATTTCTTGAAGATTTGGTTTCTTATTGATACCTTTTAGCTTCCAAGGAGAAGCATTTGCAACACACATTGGGTCTACATTGAGGATTTCAAGCAAGATTGGAGCATCCTCTCCTCTTGATTTGGGGAAAACAAGGCAGTCACTTGATTCTTTCAAAATTTTTGGTCTTTGAAGATTGGAATAATGGGGCTTTTGGCTCTTTATGCCTCCTAAGGCTTCTAGGCATTGGATTTTGCCAAAATTTGAAGGTCTTGCTTCAACATTGCAATAATGGAGTTTGATTTTTATGTTGCAAGTATATGGACAACTTATGCAAGTTCAAGTACTTCAATGGGAGAGCTCTTCTTCAAGATTTGAAGTCTTCTACTCTTTTGGAAGGTTCATCATTGATTCCCCTTCAATTTTCACTCACGTTTGGAGCTCATAAGGATCCTCTCCATCAAGCTTATGGTCATAGGAGCTTTCTTGGAGAAGAATTGGAGTTTATGAGCTGAATATTCATCCTAGGAATTACAATTTGAAGGTATTCTTGGTCACCTCAAGCTAGAGATCAAGCTTTTCAAGTCTCATATGGTTGTTGGAGCTTCCATGATCATCTACCTTCAATAATGAAAGAGTTATAGGTGTTTCTTGGATACCTACAGGTGCTCTACAGTCAATCACAAGTGTACTAAGTGTTTTGGGTGTCTACAAGTACTCCAAGAGACCATTCAGGGTGAAACAGGGCATTCACAAGGTATTTATAAGGTGTAGGAATTCACAAGACATGTACACAATTTTTGCTACATAATTTTCTATCATGATCTGATCTGAGAGATTGATATCTTAATTCGAAGAGGAAATGTCAAGCTTTTATTTGAACAAAAAAATTCAGTAATCGGATATCGGGAGCAAAAAGTTATAATAATTTTTCTGATAGTTGGTTATAGTGGGACTGCACCTAGACAGGCTAACAGGGGTGCATTGTTTGAGGTCATTATACCTATTACCCCTCTTACAAGCTGAGATCTTAACAAATCTGGAATATCTCCACTATATGAGCTTCCTTTGGGTCAAGAAATCATTGGGATTGGTGCAATATTAAGCAAGATATTGTCAATTTTCTCTAGAATAGTCATCTTTGACAACAACTAACCCTAATGGCCAAAAACAAAAGGAAAGACCAAGCGATGGAAACCATTCAAGAGGATATCAGAGAGTATGTCAATGATCAAAGTAACACCAATGAAGCCCGTAATCAAGACCAACAAGATGAAGGTTTTAGTGTTGGTAATACTTATAGTGTACGACTTGGCAATGATGAGAATCAATTGTTTCATGAACCTTTTAAAGACTCCATACTTTCAAAAGAGCTGTGTGTGTTGAATATTGGAATGCATGGCACTCATGAACAACTCTCTAATTCATTGAGAAAGATGGAGAAAACATCCAATGAGGTGAATGAGAGTCTTCAATAGTGGTCAAGTTTATACAGAATGGATTTGAAAATGCAGTTGCAAAGTCTATGAAAAGTGGATTTGAAGATGTATTAACAGCCACCATCAAATACTTGAAAACTCAAACCACAACTTCTATGCCAAATATACCCAGTTCTCATATTGGAAATGCTTCAAACCCAACCAACTAATATGAAAGGAAAATGAATTGATCAGCCAATAATGTCAAAGGAGAGCCATCAACATTGAAGAGTGCCTATTATCAGCCCCCACCGATACCATCAAAGCATCATGCCCATCCACAATTCAATTCAAGATATGAGGCCACTTATGAAGAGGAGGAGGAATTAAGAGAAGATGAGAATGAAGAGTTTCATGGATGTGACCCATTCTACAAATCCTTTTCTTTCCAATCTACCATCAAGCAAAGAGGATTGAAGATGCATGAAAAGAATGGAAGATTTGAGGAAAAAATGTCATTCCATGATATCACTAACAAAGAGAACTCATTTTGTGGTTAGCCCACTAGTGAAAAGCCTCATTCCTTTGGATCGGGTCAACCAAATCAAGGCAGTAATGCTTCCAAACTTTCTTTTATAAGAGGTTTAATGTATAAAGAGTCTTGGAGACAATCATCTTTTGGGCAACACTCTAACAATTTTCAACCAACATATAATGAGAAGGAGTACAAAGAGAAGAACACCATTTCCAACTTCAAGGGTGATATTGCATCTCCGACGAAGTGGGAATAATTGGTAAATAAATTAGAGATGTACTTCACACTTTTTCATCGCCAAGATGAAGCTAAGATCTATTTTGCGGCACTCCATCTTGAGGGTTACGCACATACATGGTGGAGATACATGCAAAGAGTTGGTCATACTTTTGCTTCTTGGGAGGATTTTAAGAAGGCAATGTTAGAGGTGTTTGTCTCTCCAATGGAAAAATAAAGATTGCAAAGAAGATGGTATGGTCTTCAACAAAGGGGCGTGTTCATTTGTGACTACTCCAATATGTTCCTTAATCTCTCTATGTATATTGAAGGAATTGATGATTCAGCAAAATTAAACAAATACATCTTTGGTCTAGATCCAACCCTTTCTTCAAAAGTAGGTGCAATGCAGGCCAAGAGCATTCACGATGCTATTCAATATGCTAAAAGGTATGGAAAGAAATATAGAAGAGATTTAATGGGTATTCAGCCTAAAAGGATAGGGTATTCCTCATCAATTCAATCTTCTAAGTTTGGAGCTCATTTCAGCTGGCCAAGGGATGTGTATAGACAAGATAGCAATGAAATTAATACATGTAGTAGTAATTACAACAAGGTGCGTACTTATCCAATGGTTTATGGGTCAAAACCAAGTGTTGGTGGTGGTTCTAGACCAATGGCCAAAGTAAAATAAAACTTTACAAGGGTTGAAAATGCACAAAAGGGATCTCAAAACAACACTTACAACAAAGTCCTTTCTAATGATCAAATTAGGGACATGTGAGCCAAAGGTTTATGCTTCAAGTGCGGAGAAAAGTGGACCAAGACCATAGGCTAAAATGTAAATCCAAAAATAACAAGCTCAATTTTTTCATCATTGATGAGCCAGATGAAGATGAAGGTAAAGAGGGAAATGTGTTTCATGTGGATGCAAACCCTATGGTTGAAGACATGCATGACGAGGAAGATGGAACTAATGATGAGTTCTATGATATTGTGGGATAGTTTTTCCTTTGATCTGGGTGGTTCTTTATGTGCAATTTCTCATGATGCATGGACCAGTTGTAAGGGAGATAATACCCTTAGACTTGAGGGAGCGATCAATGGGAAAGTGGTTCATCTTTTGATAGACACAGGCGGCACCCATAGCTTTATAAATACCAAATCTTTGCATGGGCTGAATTTGCTACCTCAACAAATGCAAGTGCCATTGAAGATCCAAGTTGCCAATGGAGCTTATGAATCAAGCAATGAAGTGTGCCTATGCACTCCTATCATCTTATCTCCTTCATGTACCATACAAGTGGACTTGATCACTTTAGAAATGGGACTTAAAGATGTTGTCATTGGCTGTGATTGGTTAAAGTCCATTGGGAAATTTTCATTAGACTTAAAAAACATGCAAATGGAGTTCAAATGGAATGGACATCATATAGAAGTGAAGGGCATTGATAAAAAAACAGTTGGAACTCGTATCCATGAAGAAGTTACAAAAAAAAATTAAAAAAAATTAAGATAACATATCTTCACTCTTTTGCTTGCGAAAGTAGATGAAGAGCAGCCACCAAATCAGCCATCTTCTTCGAAGAAAAGGGATCCAAGGTTAGAAGAGCTATTGGAGGAATACAAAGATTTATTTCAACCACCATCATCTTTGCCTCTAAAGAGAAAGATTGATCACCCTATTGACTTGCTGCCTAATACAAAACCCATCAACAAACCTCCCTATCACTTGTCAAAGTTTGAAAGGGAAGAGGTGGAGTGACAAGTCAAAGAGTTGCTGCAAATGGGTTTAATTCAGTCAAGTCAATCTCCGTTTGCCTCTCCCATACTCTCGGTAAAGAAGAAGGATGGATCTTTTTGCATGTGCATTGATTATAGGGATTTAAATAAGTCCACGATGAAGAATATATACTTGATTCCATGCATTGATGACCTTTTGGATGAGCTCAAAGATGTAAAGGTCTGGTCTTCATTCGGATTATCGCCAAATTAGAATGAAGGAAGGAGATGAGTATAAAACAGCCTTTAGGAGGATTGAAAGAGGGTTATACCACTTCTTGGTCATGCCATTTGGGCTCTCAAATGCACCTGCTACTTTTCAAGCTCTCATGAATAAAATATTGCAACCTTTCTTGTTCAAAACGCTCCTTGTATTCTTCGACAATATCCTCATTTATTATAGAAAATCCAAGGAGGAGAATTTGATGCATATACGAGAGGTCTTTGACATATTAAGAAGACATACACTCTTTGCCAAAATGTCAAAGTGTTCTTTCATAAAAGATGAAGTGGAATACTTGGGTCACATTGTAGGAGAGTAAGGCATTCGAGTGGATCCCAACAAAGTGAGATGTGTCAAAGACTGGCCTACTGCTATGAATTCTACTTTTTTGAGGAGTTTCCTTGGATTGTCTTCCTTCTATAGGAGGTTTATAAAAATTATGCTTATGTGGTAGCTCCTTTAACCAATAGGCTAAAGAAAGAGACTTTCTTTTGGGACTCCATAGCTGACAAGAGTTTCAATGAGCTGAAATCTCTCTTAGTTTCAGCACTTATTCTTGTATGCTTGGATTTCTCTAAAAGGAATTCATTATATGTGTGGATGCTAGTGGAAGAGGAGTTCGGGTTCTTTTATATCAAGACCATGGATTTATAGCCTATGAAAGTTGCAAGCTTAATGATAAGGAGCGTCAACTACATGTTTATGAACAACAGATGTTAGAAATTTTGTATGCTATTAAAAAGTGGTATCACTATATATATGGCAGCTATTTCAAGGTTAAAAGTGATCATCGTGTGTTGAAATATTTCCTTTTCTAACTAAATTTGTCTCCTAAACAAAGGAGGTGGTTAGCTACTCTTCAAAGCTATGATTTTGAAATATCCTATACAATTGGAAAAGATAATATTGTGGCAGATGCTTTATCAAGAATGTGGGCATGTTCCATCTCTACGATTTCAATTGTGCATAAGGATTGGATACATGATATCCACCAAGAAGAGCATTTGCTTGATGAGCAAGCATCAAAGATGACGAAGGAATTTCCGCAAGGCAAAGAGAAGAGTATCCCAATTTCAAATGGCACAATGGCGGTTTTTTATGGTATCATGGTAGAGTCTACTTGACACCACAATCTTCTTTCAAAGACCATATCTCACATGAGATGCACTCTTCACCTTTAGTAGGACACCATAGGTTGTTCAAAACATTTGGCAATATCCATAAGAGTTTCTATTGGAAAGGTATTTGGAGGGATGCCAAGGATTATGTTATGCAATGTCTCCCGTGTCAACAAAATAAGGACTCCTCTCTTGTACCCAACGGCTTATTTAAGCTACTTCATGTTTCTCAAAGCAAGTCAACTGATATTACAATGGATTTTATTACGGGATTACTTACAAGAAAACATGTGTGGAATATCATTTATGTGGTGGTAGATCGATTGACTAAATCAGCTCATTCTATCCCTACTAAGGCTCAATTTACAGCAAAACAAGTGGCTGAACAATTTATGGAATGTATTTTTAAGCTCCATGGTATGCCATTGAAGATTGTATCTGATCATGGAAATAATTTTGACTCCTAGCACGACATATCATCCCTAAATGGATAGCCAAATGGAGTGTGTCAATAAATAGTTGGAAGTCTACCTTCAACATTTTTTCCATGACACTCAAGCTTCGTGGGATCATTAGCTATATCTTGTTGGATTTTGTTATAATAACACTCATCATATGAGCATTGGCATGTCGCCATTTAAATCACTTTATGGATATAAAGTACAATTGCCTTCAACTCTCTTTCATGAAGATGTGAATCCCCAAGCTAAGGCTAAAGTTGAGAAAATGGAAGCTCTTTTACATCAATGCAAAGAAAACATTAGAAAGGCACAATATGTTATGAAGGCTTATGCTTATGATAAGAGGGAGACCTTTGGAGTTTCAAGAAGAAGATTGGGTATTTCTTAAAATGCCTAAATCTAGGTATGCTTCTCTCAAAGGTAGTTATAATAAGTTGGCTCATTGTTATTATGGGTCTTATCAAATCCTCAAATGAGTTGGTGAGCTTGCATACAAGCTTGATTTGCCTTCTTCAACAAGGATTCATTCTACCTTACATGTTTCCCAACTTAAGAAATATATGGGTCTAGCCATAAAGGTTTTAGAGGAATTGCCTCCCATAGATGAAGATGGTCTCATAATTTATGAGCCCGAAAAGATTATTGGCAAAAGAGAAAAGGTTTTAAGGAATCATTCGCTGCTGGAATACCTTATCAAATAGGGAGTTTGCCCATGGAGGAGTCTACTTGGAAACCATCATCATACCTTGATTCTTTTCCATGGCTTTTGCAAGAAACAGAGTAAAATTTGAATAAGATAGCTTACTACATAAAAATTATATCATAAAAATAATTGCTCTACTGTCATCAAAATTGGATTTTTATGGCATGGTTGGATACTAGGGTTTTTCCTCTACATTTCTATAGCTCATACATGGTGATTGGACATTTCTTCTTCAAGTTATGGCCATTCTTGTACAATAGCATGTTTTAGATAGTTTCCAACAGTATACTCAAATTTCATACTTGTACTTCATTGACATATGAGATCTTCTTCAACTTGGAGTTTGATTTCAGCTTGAATCCATTACTTACAGAGCTATCCTTGTAAATTGTCCCAATTCCAGCTTTGAGGACAAAGCTCTTTTAGGTCAGGATGGCTTGTAATAAAGCATAAATGCCTTAGCCTAGGGTTAAGTATAAAAGGAGGGAGATGTAACATGTGAAGCATCTTTTGACATTTTGAAGAATACAAGATTTGAGGTTTCCTTCCTCCCACCATCTAAGAGGATGCATACTCTTAGCCACCAAGATTATGGGATGCATACCATGTCCCACCTTGGCATGAGGTGAGTATTCATGTTGTAGCATTTATCTTGATTCTCAACCTTTCATGGCAATATAATTTCATGCCTAGCCACCTTGGCTATGATTTCTTGGCACATATGGTGTATTTTCAATTATTTTGCTTGCTCTGAGAATTAGCTATTTTACAAATAGTTTTTGTTTGAGGTTTTTTATACTATTGTCTACATTATGAATAGGTCTTCCACAACTACAATGCATGGTATGACTCCTAAAGAATGTTTTACAAGCAAGAAACCTAATGTATCACACTTGAAAGTGTTTAGTTGTATTGCATATGCTCATGTGTCTAATCAGTTAAGGAAGAAATTGGACCCTAAGATTAAAAAATGTATTTTCATTGGATACTCTATTAAGTAGAAACTGTATCCTTGTTATAACCCTATTAATGAGTATCAACTAAGTAGAAATATTATTTTTTATGAGATGAGTAGTTGGTATACATCTAGTGGAGATGCATTGGATGATGTTGATGATCATGATAGTCAACAGACAGAAAAGCAAGAATCACAGACCCTTAGTGGACAAGAGATATCATTTGGTAGTAGATCTACAATGAGTTCTTAGTCTACAAGACTAAGGAGCAACCCCACATCTTTAGGTACATCCATTAGTATTGTAGTCAATGACAAAGGAAAGAAGAATGTATCAAATTGTAATAATGCATCTACTCATCACGTAGCTCTTGATGGAGATTCTAGTTGCTCAAAGATCTTAGAGGATGAGCTTGGTATTCCTTCAAAGTTAGGACACTAGGTGCACAACGAGCACATAGTAATGTAAAGACTCAATTGAGTGATCTAGTGGTACACAGGTCTAGCAAGGTGAGATGTCATATTAAAAGATTTAGTTTTGAGGGTTATTGTAAGAGAGCCTGACTCCATAACCAAGGAAATGCAAATTAGACTTAAGAAATTATAGAAGCCATGATTAAGGTAACCATAGATAATAATTTGATTATTAAGCTAGAGTAATACATCAAGAGAAATGGCGTGGAGCAAGGTACTCACCACTTAGCTATGGTGGAAGGCCACACAAGGAAGCCTCAAGAATAAGTTTTGATCAATTGGCAAAAAGATAATAGACATGTATTCCACATAGCTTTATATATCCCACTTTCTTACCACAAAGTCTTATGCTTCATCATAAGCCTACCTAGCCTAAAGAAGCTTTTCCCTTCAAGCTTGGAATGGAAATGAGATTTACTAATAATATACAAAAGAGCTTGTGAGAAATAAATCTATGTGAAGAGAGAATGCCATAATTCAAAGATGATTCCTCATGAAGTATAATATCAAAGGAAGTGAAATAGGTACAACTGCTTTAACTATCCAATCAGGATGGTTAGTAGAAAAAATACCATAACTTGATATTGACATGTCCAAATCCATCAAATGATATGTCATTAGAAAATAGACACTTAGTAGAAGCCATTCCATCCATAAAATAGATATTTTAACCAAATTAGCTAATTGATTTCACGAAAGAGTTTCAATACAACAAGCTACCATGTTTTGAAATTTGATGTTCTTCATGTAAAAGCCATGGAAAAGAATCAAGATACAAGGATGCTTGCTAAGTAGACCCTTCAAGAGGCAAACCCCACTATTTAATAAGATATTCTAATAATTGTCGGTTCCTCAAAACTTCCTCTCTTTCCAATGAATTTTTTGACTCATAAATGATAATACCATCTTCATCAATTGGAGGCAATTGTTCCAAAACTATAATTGGGCCTACATACTTCTTTAATTGAGAGACATAAGACATCATTAATGCACATTGCAGAAGGCAATTAAAGCTCATAAGCAAGCTCTCCACTCTCTTGAGGATTTGGTAAGGGCCATAAAACCGATGAGCAAGCTTATTATTGCCCTTCTTCAAAGATGCATACATAAATTTGTTCTTGTCTTGCATGCACAGCTAATGGAGGATGGAGCTTGGAGGTTGAGGATTGAGCTTGCTTGAGCTCGCATCTCAGATCGTGGAGCTATCGGAGTGCTTGAGGGAGGAGGCTACTCAATTGGGCATCAAGGTAAGTTCATTACACTCATAGGGTTGAGAATGCGTACGGCTATGTAAGAGGTAGCCATAGCATTCGGCTTGAAATGCTTGAAGCAATAAGTGGTCCGTAGGTCTTGGCGGTCGAGCGAAGGCTCCCACATTTTGGTTCCATTTCCGAGACCAAAAGATTCAAGCTTGAGTGCTTGTGCACTTCAAATCAATCGACAAAGTAGGAGTTCAACTTCAAAACGACACTTGATTTTAGGTATGAAGCAAGGGAGTCAAAGACCATTTGATCTCTTTTGCAGATTAGTTTAGGTGTAAGAAGCTTTATGTGCATTGGGTAGAATAGGAGTTGTATATTTTGTATCAATTTTGAGGCACTAAATTTGGAGAAATAAGGAAAAAGAGGAAAAAGATAACTCTTTGGATAACCAAGGAACATGGAAATAGGGGAAAAAAGAAAATAGATTTTTGCATATCCAAGGAGAAAAACAAAGGTAAGGGGAGAAGAGAAAACCATAAAAGGGGGCACAAGAGAGATAGAGAGCACATTTGCATTCAAAGAGTCTAAGAGAGAGAGAGTTTGTGAGAGAGAGGTTGAGAGTTGTAGGTTGCAGGTCGCATTGCCTACGATTCGTGGTTTGATGCATTTGGCCTTACCGAGTACATTCAGGATCCCTGGTGCTATCTGTTGTATTGTTCTAAAATCATTGCAGCATTAACTAGCATGCATTGAATACAATAGAGTCATTTTTGTACCATTCAATATTTTTTGCACGCCGGGTGAAGAGCGATCGTAGGTCTCGAATGGCCAAGTTTTAAGCAAGCTCTCAGACACCCGTCACTAGGTGTCCACTCAGACAACTTGACCTCAAATGACCACATTCGGACAAGACAACTCGGCCTCGAAAGGCCGACTACTAGAACTCATCGGCCCCAGACGGCAACCCCTGAAACACTTGGATGGGTACCCCTCATTCGAGTCCAAGCCTGACTACTCGAACATCCAAGTTTCTGGGACTTGAACCTCTGGGATTTGTACCTCTTGGGCTAAGTGTGAATTTAGGCAAAATTGACATCCTCAAACCATAATTACACCCTGACCAATCTAGAAGACACAATAGAGACCCTAATCGACTCTTGAAAGTAGCTACCAATCACGCTGAGATCCATGTTTGGCCGAAATCAAAATGAGGGGAGAGTGAGAGCTGCATTGTTCATCTAGTATTCACACCTCACATTATTTTTGACACTTGAAGTGCACTTGAAAGTTGAAAGCATGATTTTGTACCGTGCACAAAAAGAGCACCACACACACATGGAGTGCACATAAGATGAGGGCTAGTTGCAATAAGAAGGAATACACCAAGATATAATAAGTGAATCAAACCCACTAATAGGAGACAACCCTTGGACTTAGACAGGTGACTAAGAATCTGACCAGTAGGACCAAGAGAAAGTCAAGACACTGAAGGCTCAAGAGCATAGACGGAATGACACCATTGGAGAAGCATCGCTGCCGAACAACTTAATTAGCCTAATCGATATCCTAGTGGAGAAAAAAGCTAGTGACATGTCAGGATCTAGCTCTAATCGCAAAAATGACAAGCTTGATTTGGGAGATTTCCTAGTCGATACCCAACAGTTAGTCAATAAATACGACTTACAAATCAGGATGGAGCACCATGGTAGGCCGGCTGAGGACATCATAGCGGACCACCTAGAGGAGGAAAGGAGATTAGCATGGCAAGTACTACAACGCATAGCAGCATACAACCATGAGCATTGAGCTAGGAAGTTATAGCAAGACATATAGATATGGGAAGTCCAACATGTATTAGCCCTAGCCAATAGGAATCAGACATGACACCCAATGTAGAAAGGGAGAGAGTGCTATAGGTAGACTTGACATTGAGTTAGCTTCTCACATGAAGCCGCTCATAGACAATATGGCCTCATCGCAAAGTGTGGAAGCACTAGCAACCTCATTACTCACAAGGCTAGGAATCAACCAGGGCTCCAAGATCTAGTCGAAGATCCCCGCAATTGAAGCAGTTAGAAAAATACCAGTTGGGTAACAACCTGTATAGCTTCATAGAGTAGTTTGAGCAAGTCTGCAAGGCTGTTGCAACAGGCTCACAGTTCTTGCCCAACGCTTGCAAGCCTTTGCCTAGGCAACAAGGGTAAGGCATGGTACACTAGCTTAGATGTGGCGGAATGAAATAACTCCAACAACCTCAAGGATTTCTTCATCAAGTGATTCTTCGAGGCTGGGTACTCCGACAACCTCACAGTGCGGCTGATGACAATCAAGCAAAAGGACAAGGAGGACATTAGGCATTATGTTACCCATGTGCAATGTCTCTTTAAGAGAATCCCATCTAATGAATGACCCAACAAAAGAGGGGTCTCCACGATGTTTATAAATGGAATTTATAGCGAGGAACTCTACAATGCCTTCGTAAGCAACTCGAGCTTTCAGAGAGACGTACTAGCTAGGGTCTTCAAAGAGGCCATACGAGTGGAAAACCAACTCAAGGAAAGAAATTCCAAGAGCTCAAATGGTGATAATGCTAATTTTAGATCCTCAGAAAAAGCCACGACCATCTAGCAAATGGTCGGTCCTAAGTATCCAAGACAAAGGGAAAAGCATTGGCCAGAGCCTAGAGTTAGTAGAGATGAAGTTGGAGCTAGGTAGGTTGCAAGAGATGGTGAGAAGACCTACACACTCCTTCTTGACCTTGTGTCAATTGTAATAGGTTTGGTCATGATGCTATGGAGTGCAGACTACCAAGGAGACTTCCATACACCCAACCATACAAGCAACCATACTTAGGGAATAGGCCACCAAACTTCTTCGGAAGGGGAGTCTCGTTGGCTCTTCCAGCACCTAATGATACAAAAACTAGCCATCCCTAGAATGGAGATTAGTTATCCCACAGGCATATCTAGGCCACTTTGACGTTTTGTAACCCATCCACCAAGCAATGCTCCATTCCACTACATGGATGAGTTGAATGATGAAGAAGCATACATAGATCCTTACATCTCGTACAATGAAGAGGACTATTCTATTCTCATGGACTATTGACCAAGTGCCGGTGATGGCATTAGGCAAAGGTAGGGGTAGAGACCTAGGAGGGCAAAACCAAGAGCCAATTGCATATTGGAATTGTGGTTTCCCAAGGCATATTTCTTCACGCTGCCCTGAGAAGGAGCAAGCGAATCGAGAGAATGCTGACCTTAGATGCCCAGATTGTGGAATCACCCACCTATTTGCCGATTTTCCTAGATGGAAACCACCCCCTAGTTCTGTGATTGTACGATCAATATCATTAGGGTTGTTCGGAGTTTTGAAACACTCAATAGAGAGGCTACGCCTATCCCATTGCATGTTATGATCTGAACATAGATGAAGTAGGCCAGTATATCACTGCCAAGTCATAGTAACCTAGATGCATCCTCAGCCACCATAGACGCGAAGGAGGAAGAGAACCAAAGCGAAGGTCACACTTAAGATGGAGAGTGCCACGATACTAACCATAGGGAAAAAAGTCACAAACACAGAAGCAAAAACTTCTACTCCGAAGACTATGGAAAAGGGGAATGCCAAGGTCAGGGAGTACCCCAACCCAAAGTGCCAGCTTGAAGCCATAGATAAGGTCAAGGAGTGGGTGGGAGAAGCCCAAAAGCACATGAAGAATGCTAAGCCCATCCTAGAAGGTGGAATCAATGAGCTCTCTAGTGTGAGCACACCGATTTCACCTACGCAACTAAAATCAAGAGACGCATCTACACCTCGAGTAGTAGTACCGCATAGACAAAGCTTAAGTGAAATGGGCCAGCAAACTAGCCACTACCATTGGCCAAGAAGCACAAAATTAGGAGGCCTAGCAAGCAGCTGACAACTTGCTTACGACACTAGTGACAACCCCTGTGACTTTGCGCTCAGGAGACCTGCTTAGGTAGCTCCCAATGCTGTGGCAAGTGTTGAAGCAATGGGTGAAAGGACCAATCGAGCAAGGGGTAGTTGACTTACATGACCATGACACTGTGACTCAGAGGCCTAGCTTGACATTGCACTCTGTGCCTAAGTCTTTACATGTTAATGCTTTCTGGGAAGGCACAGAGATGCATGCAGTCTTGTCAGTCTTAGCACTAGGAGATACTACAAGGAAAGGGATTGTGGACATAGGAGCTGGAGTCAGTGTACTTAGCCACACAGTGCTCTAGGCTTAGGGTAATTCGCCTGTTAAGAACACTAGGTTCAATGTCACGGTGGCCAATGGGATGAAGGTTAGGCCATTCTAAGTATTGAAGAATTGGTCATTGAAGATCGCATGAGTTCAATTTTTAGTAGAATTCATCATCATCAAGGGAGTAGACTACAACATCTTGCTAGGCTGATCCTAAATACAGAGAAACACACGAGTTACCAAAACCTTGGAGAATCTTTATCTCAATCTTCATAGGATAGTCATATACTTATCCATAAGTGTCACTCTATGTGCATTGGCAACACAAATATATGCATCTTGGAAAAATTCAATCAAGAAGTAGGTCCTAGAATGCACAAAGAGATATTCCAAAATTGGTGTTGCAGAGTAGGTTCTGGAACAACCACATCTTGCACGAAGATCAACCTTTCCAACCTTGGCACTCAAGTCTCTCTTCAAGAAGAGAAGCTCTTGGAGACTATAAAAGGGAGGCTCTCCTTGGATGTGGAGGAGGTGAAGGAAGCATCACTTTACATGCATGCAAGAGGAGGAGAGAAGGTAGTTCGAGTCTCACAAAGTGCTGTGGAATCTCTACTGAAATCAAGCACCAAGAAGAGAGCCTACACATATTGTGCAGGAGAGAAGAAGAGAAATCAAGAAGATCAAAGGAGCCAACTTCCGAGTTGTGCAAGTGCTCACCGGTTGTACAACGTGCAAGGATCTATGTAAGTTCAAGCTCGTCAACCCTCGAGTTGTGTAAATGCTATGGAAGCTCTGCTGAAATCAAGCTCCAAGAGGAGGTCACTACACATATTGTGTAGGAGAGACTCAAGAACGATCCAAAGGTGCCAACTTCTAAGTTATGCAAGTGTTAGCTAGTTGTATACCGTTTAAGGAACCGTGATCTTGTTCCCAAGATCTACAAGTTAAGAAGTAGTTTATATGTAACGGAGGAGCTTGCTCCTTGTTAATAACATAACTCCACAAGGGGGGGGGGGGATTGGCCCCATCTTTTGGTCCTTAGTGTGTTGTCAAACTCTCTATCTCTATCTCTCTTTCTCTCTACATCTTTCTTTTCTCTTATTTGTTCTCTCTCTACATCAGTACAATATTCACCATATATCTTTTAAGTATATGAGAAGGTCAAGAGTGTATCGTAGATCTTATAACAGTGGTATTAGAGTAGGTCTCTTTGCTTTTCTCAAAGTAAAGGAGATCCTTTCAAGAAGTACCTAGCTTGTTGGAGATTCCTGAAGTACCTCAATTGATTGATAGCTTAAGGGCAAGGGAAGAAGCTACTTATGAAAAACCAAATCCTCCAAAAGATGGTGATGCTGGAGGAAACACCATTGCACCAATTGATGGTGCAAAGCATCCAATTGTTGAGAAGCTTCCTAGAAGGAAGAAAGACTCTTGGGTCAAGAAGAGTAAATAGACCTCATGTCGAGTGAGGCGGATAGGAAGGAAGTCATCTCCCTTAGCAACTAGCTACTCCCCTGATTACTCAAGTTCCTCCTCCTCCTCCTCATCTTCTAGTTCCTACTCTCTTGGTTCTAAGTCTCATACAATCCACAAGCAAACAAAGAGAGACCATAAGAGGAGCCAGCTTAAGAAGACTAAGACTTTCAAGTTTGGGAATAAGGACATAAATTTTGACTCTTACTCTAGTAAGAGAAATCCTGTTAAGGCGTTAGCCTTTGTCGAGCAATTTGAAGTTGCTTTTTCTTATGGTAATTTCTCTCAAAAGTCCAAGCTCAGGCATGTGGACATACACTTGAAAGACACCACTAGCAATTGGTGGTTGACTCTCATTTTGGAGGGAAGGAAACCTATGACTTGGGAAAAGTTCAAGAAGAAGTTTTATGTTCAGTTCTTGCCTCCTGATTTTGAGAATGATGTCAAGAAGGAGTGGGACTAGCTAGGCCAAAAAGAGCATGAGAAGGTCACTAGTTATATGGACAAGTTTTGGTCTACTCTTCTCAAGGTTATTCCTTTCATGGAGATCAGCGATGAAGAGAAGAAAAGGAAGTTTGAAGCTGGCCTACTCCCTCATTTACACAGAACCACGAAGGTGTACCCACATGAAACCTTATCTCGCATGATGGAGTCTTCCATCATAGTTGAAAGTTTGCATACACCTGGTACATCTTGAAAGTTAGAGGGAGATGAGTTCTTATAGAGCTAGACAAGAGCAACTCTATGATCAACCAAGAGACAGGACTAATCAAAGAAGACCTACCTCTATCCATGACCAATATTCAAAGTTAGAGCGTAATAAGAAGAAGCGCAAGTATCTCCACCCTCTAAGATACAAAAGTACAAAGAGGAAGGAAGGTGCTTTCTTTGTGGTAAGTTAGGGTATATGAAGCCTGATTGTACTCACAAAAGGAAGAAAGCAAATGTGATTAAAGATCCTCCTCCTCCATCCTCAAATTATATTCTGGATGTGTAAGCTAACACACTCATTCAAATGAGAAAAAGAGACAACTCTTAAAGGGTTGGGGGACACTCAACAATCAATGAGTTTTGATACTCTTTGATCCAGGGTCCACAGATAATTTTATGTCAATAGATACTGCTAAAGGGCTACAAATTCCACTAAATCAATTGGGAACACCAATTGGATTAGGTTTGGCATTTGAAGGACTTACAACCAATTCTATTCCTATCTAGGGGAAGTTGAACCTTAGAATTGGGGATTACCACGGCCAAGAATATTTTCTACTTGCACCGATTGGTAACTGTGATGTTATCTTAGGTATGCCTTGGCATAACAAGATTATACCTCTTCCCAATTTTGTTAAGAAGACCCTTGCATTTAAATTCAAGGGCCAGAACATAGTATGCATTGCTAATGCTAGAGATTGGCTTGTGCCAATGGCTACTCATGTTAGCATTTCTAAAGAAATGAAGAAAGCTTGTTTACCGCATCACAGAGGAGCGGGAAATGGAAAAAAGGAAATAGCAAAAGGCACAGGACAAAAGGAAGAAAAAAATGCCTTAATCGGTAACCAGACCCTGAAAAAATTAAAAGCATGGGCACGACTCTCAGGAAGTCTTAGAGTCGCCCAAGGAAAGTAAAAGAGTAAAAAGTGCACCATTAAGTGTGAAAGCGCTCCCAAATCCTTGTAAAAGAGCCCCAGGCTCACTCCTGTGCAAATTGTATGCATTAGTTGGGAATAGGATAGATTAGAATGGTGGGAAATGAGAAATGGGCCTAGGCTAATAGCCGGCCATGTAAAAAAGGGGATAACCACCCATGAAAAGTAGGGCATGTATATAAAGTTCAAAAAGTGAATGAGAAGATCATTCTTGTGTGTGGCCAAAGCTTCTTCTTCTTCTTCTCTTGTTTCTTGCCTTCTTGCTTGTGCTTGAGAGAGGGATTGAGAGAGTGTGAGGGAGTGTGGGAGTGATTGTGTGAGAGTGAGGGATCTTGGAGAAGAAGCTCTCCATCTTCTCTCTTCATCTTCCCCTCCTCTCTTCTCTTCTCTTGTTTCGCACATGGCTATGGAGGATGAAGCTCATGGGAGAGGGATTGAGGTTACTTGAGCTTGCCTCAAGGATCGTGGAGCTACCGGTGTGCAAGAAAGAGGAGGGTACTCGATCGAGCATCAAGGTAAGTGCACTACACCCGTAAGGTAGGCATTGCGCGTCGGCTATGTGAGAGGTAGCCATGGCCGCTCGGTTCGAAACACTTGAGCAATAAGTGGTCCGTAGGTCTCGGGGTAGAGCTTGTATTTCCCCTTCATTTTGGTTCCATTATCGAGACAGACGGAATCGAGCCTTGAGTGCCACGCGCATCAAATCGAGCATAGAAGTAGGGTTTGCAGCCCGAACCGGTGCTCGAGATAGCTAGGAGATTTAGGAGGTTTTAATCCGTGAAACAAGTAAGTGTTTTGGTTTGTTGAAAGCATTAGTGTAGGACTACCATTCTGTATCTCTGTTTTGCATTTTGGCTGCACTAGATTAAGGTTAGATTAGGTTAAGAAAAGAGAAAATAGAAGGTTTTGGCTGCTGCTGGAAACAGGGAAACATGGGACCAAATTCAACTTTCTGGGTAAAACAGGGAAAAGGGAACTGGTTTTAAGGTTTTGCAGTGCTAGGAAAGGACCTTAAGAGGCTTGGGAGGCCAGGGCAAACCTCATTTCACTGGTTAGCTTTGTGAGAGGGAGAGAGAGAGAGCTTCTGGTTGCCAGGAAGAGGGAGCGCTATCACGATTTTGGGTGCCATTGATTTGTGCTACTCCAGGTGAGTCTGGAGCTTCTTAGTAGTGCCCTAATCATATTTGGAAAGTCTCTTGTGATTGTGTGTAGTAGGTGTCAAGTGGGATCGAAACGCGTTGAAATCGCACCTGTCGCCAGATGCAATGGACCAGGTCTTAGTGGTCCGATTCCCAGAATCGGACCACTTGACTCCTGGAGTCGGACTGTCCAACTGAGGGAGTCGGACTGCGTGCTAGTTGGACCATCCAACATTCGGATCGGACCAAACAATTTTAGAATTGGACCCCACTACCGGATCGGATAGTCCAATCGAACGTGCCATGTGACACTCGAACTGCCCATCATAGTCGGACCATTAGACTTTAGGAATCGGACCCGACCTGTCCTACTGCTGGACTCGGACCACTCAGTCCGACTGCAAGAATCAGACTAGCCGTGTCCGATTCCTAGAATCGGATAGTCCGATTCTGGGAATCGGACCATCCTGCCAAAAGGAAAAATAAGGATCTTTAGTTGACCTTGCCACAGACCTGACCCCCAGGACACAACCCTGAACACCCCCAAGACCCAGTTTGACCATTAGAACCTCAGAGACCAATCGAACTTAGAGCAGAATAGAAAACGCAGCACAGACCTTCAGAAAGACCATAGAATAGCGGGGAACTGAGCTTAGAACTCAAATTAGGCTAAGAATGTGGAGAGAAACAGAGTGGAGTTCGCATTAAATGCTTTCTGCATCAGCACTTCACTCTTGTATTTCACTAAGTTTGCACTGTAAGAAAAGAGAAGAGCTTGTTTTTGCACCAAGCACCACGAAAGCACTAAGCATAATGTGCGAATAAGGATTGTAGCTGCTTTCAAATAATAAGGAACACATTAGGATATCTAATAACATTAAGGAACCCTCTAGTAGGAGAAGACCCCAAGACTTAGACAGGTGCCTGAGTGCCCTACTAGTAGGACCTGGAGAAGACACGAAAACACGGAAAGCAACAATATAGAGGATTGGATGCTGCCAGAGCTGCTTGGATTTATTGACAACCTCGTGGAGCTGAAAGCAAAAACAATGTCGGGATCAAGAGGCGAACGAGGAGAGGACCAATTAGACTTAGGAGAATTTCCAACCTCAGTCCAGGAACTAGTCCACAACTATGATCTACTCACTAGGACCGTGATCCAGGGTAGACCTGTAGAGGAAGTGGTAGCAAACCTGGAAGAAGAGAGAAGAGCAATCAAGAGAGCGCTAGAAGGCATAATTTCCTACAACCATGAGCAAAGGGCTAGAAGGCTACAACAAGACGTAGATATGTACGAGGCTAGACCTAGCTAGAGCGGCCAAATCTGGACCGAATGTAGAGAGGGAACGGGCAGCAGCAGAGGCTGACATGACATTGAGTGAACTGGTAGCAAAGTGACTCTTGGACAATACGTCTGTTGAACAGAGCGCTACTGCCCTAGCCACCGCGCTACTATCGGGATTGGGAGTCACGCAAGGGGCTAAAGGGCATGCTAGAATCCCCATCGTAGCAAAACAACTAGCTAGATACGAACCTAGCAGTGACCCATACAGCTTCATGGAGTAGTTCGAGCAAGTATGTGAGGCAAACGGTCTTACTGACCCTGCACAGCGAGCTCAAGCTTTCGACCTGTGCTTAGGCGATAAGGGGAGGACTTGGTATTCTAGTCTAGATGATGCAGAACATACGAAATTTGTTTGCCTTAAGGGCCTCTTCATCAAGAGGTTTTCAGAGGCAAGGTATTCGGATAACCTCATCATTAGGTTGATGAATATCAGTCAAAGGGAGAAGGAAGACGTTAGGGATTACGTCACTTAGGTGGGTAGCCTCTACAAGAGAATCCCTGCCAATGAGCGACCTACCGAGAGAGCAGTGCCCATAGTGTTCATGAACGGGATTCGGAGTGAGGAGCTCTACAAGGCTTTGGCCAGTAACTCCACCTTGCAACAAGACGTGCTAGCTAGAGTTTTCGAGGAGGCAATACACATAGATGATCAACTCAGGGAACGCAGCATGAGGACTACCAACCGAGAGAGTGCAAGCCAGAGGGACCCTGAGAGATCAACTACTTCGGGGGAAAAAGCAACTGCTAGTGTGCAGGATAAGGGAAAGAGTGTGGACCACGACCAGGGCATGGCAAAAATAAGAATGGAGATTGCACGGTTGCAAGAGCTGGTAAGGAAGCATGTGAGATCGCATGTACAATGTATATACTGTGGCGGCAATCACCTCCCAGTTGAGTGCCAAGATCCTAGATCTTAGCCGTGCTCAAATTGCGGTAGATTCGTGCATGATGCAGTGCATTGCAGAATGCCGAGGAGATTCCCATACGGGCAGTAGTACAACCCTCCATACTTAGGTAACAGGCCACCCAATTTCTTTGGGAGGGGAGCCCAGTTAGCTCTTCCAGCACTGACTGACTCAAGACCTTCCGTACCTAGGCTAGAGATGAACCCAACTGATATACCCAGACCACCAGAGCCTTTTGTAACCCACCCATCTAGCGATGCTCCTGTTCACTTTGTGGAGGAGGCTAATGAGGAAGAAACATATGTCAACCCGTACATATCCTATGACGAGGAGGGCAACTCAGTCCTGATGGACTATTGACCAGTGCTGATGATGGCTTTAGGAAGAGGAAGAGGCAGAGGCTTTGGAGGGCCAAGCCAAGATCCAGTCACATGCTGGAATTGCGGCCACCTAGGCCACATTTCATCACGCTGCCCAGAACGAGAACAAGCTAACAAGGACAAAGCAGATCTCCGATGCACAGAGTGTAGAATCACACATTTGTTTCCTGACTGTCCTAGGTGGAAGCCATCAACCAGCTTTGCCAACATGCCATCGGTGCCTTTGGGGCTTTTTGGAGTGGAAACCTTTGATAGTGAGGATACACCCATCCCACCACATGTTATGACGCGAGCTCAAACAAAACAGGCAGGCATCTCTTTGCCAGGGCCAAGTAACCTTGACGCAACCTCAATAGGAAAGAAAAGTCGGAGGAGACGGAAAAAGAGAACCGATGCAAATATAACTCTTAAAACTGAGGGAACGACTATGTTAGTAACGGGAAAGAGGGTCATAGAAGCAGAGGCGGAGACCTCAGCTCCTAAGACAGCCGAGCTAGGGAGTGCCAAGGTAGGGGAATATCCCCATCCCAAATGGCAGCTCGAGGCTATAGCTAAGGTCAAGGAGTGGGTCAAGGACGCCCAAAAGCACCTCAAGGATGCTGAACCCATATTAGAAGTTCCTATCGACGATTTCTCCGGCGTGAGCACACCAGTCTCACCTTCAAAACCACAAGTTGCGAGCATACCTGCACCACTGGGAGCAACTCAGCAGCAAGGCCAAGGGGAAACTTGCCAGGGCAGACAGAACGCATGGCCTAGAAATGCTAGCCTCAAGGGAAGACAAGAGCCCAGTAGTCTCCTCGCAACCTTGTTGTCTACTCCAGTAACTCTAAGCTTCGAAGACCTGCTTAGGCAGAATCATTCCTTATGGCAGGAGTTAAAAGACTTGATGGAGGGACACACAGGACTTGCGGGTGCTGATCCGCAAGATCATGATGCGGTTACACAGAACCCAAGTCTAACTCTACACTCAACTCCTAAGTCTTTGCACATCAATGCTTTTTGGGAAGGCACTAAAATGCATGCAGTTTTACCCGTCCTAGCCTTAGAAGATATGACGCGAAAAGGAATTGTAGACACAGGCGCAGGTGTTAGTGTACTAAGCCATGCAGTCTTAGAGGCATGGGGAAACCCTCCTGTAGAGACTTCTAGGTTTAACGTCACGTTAGCAAATGGAATGAAGGTAAGACCATTCGGGGTCTTAAAGAATTGGCCAGTAAAGATTTTCGGTGTGCAGTTTTCTGTAAACTTCATTGTCATAAAGGGAGTGGATTACGACATACTATTAGGCCGACCTTGGATGAGGAATGCACGTGTCATGAAGGGAGTGGATTACAACATACTATTAGGCCGACCTTGGATGAGGAATGCACGTGTCATTGAGGACTAGGGCAATGGTTTGATTTTCCTAGGGAACAAAATTAGTGCAGTAAGGGTAGAGATGGACACTTGGAAGACGACCCCTATTGACCTAGATGCCATCTCAGCTATGCTGAAAGGCGATACTCAAACGACCAAACCCTATGGATCACTCACTAAATATATTCCTTGCCCTGAGGATGAGAGGGATTGGATGCATGTTTTGGCAACCATTGACCTACCATTCTCGGACGAGGAAGAACTATATCGGTAGGCTGCTAAAGCCGCAACCATGCCAATTGAGGAGCCAATTGTGCCACTCTGCATGATGGCAGGAAGCTCACTCAACCCAGGCAAACCAGCCTCGTTCCATATTCCCAACAACAAACTAGAGCTTCAGGAAATCGTAGAGTATCTGACCAATAAACTGGAAGGCAACTTGGCTGCTAACTTAAAACCTCTATGTGATCTATTAGCTAAGCCAGAATGGAAATGGACTAAGGTCCACGACCTGAATTTGTTATATAACTGGGCTTTAGTTATTGATGACCAGGAGACTGGAGAGGAAAGCTTAGGTGATGATGAGCAGTCAGAAGGACAGGACTCTGATGATGAGGAGTATGAGGACTATCGCTCTACGGGAGAGGAGAGTGAAGAAGAGATAGATACAATAGAGTACAACACGGAAGGAAAAGCGATAGAACAAATCAGGGCAGACTCGAGGCCTAGGAGAGGAAGGACCAGTCAGAATGAAAAAGGAGTCATGCGAATGGAGTGTGACAGATCCTGGCTATAGAACACATAGGAGCTGTGGATTACGAGTAAGCCGGAGTGGCACGACCATGGGTAATCCCAGTGCTCAAGACGGATGCACCTATTGAACTACGACCCCCTGGGGAAACACCTTCCTCAAGTGAGGGATGCGAGTTTAACTCAGAGTCGGAAGTCAGCACTGAGAGTGATCCCGAGATACCACAACCTTCTAAAGTCAAACGTACCAAGGGAGACTTGCCAGTCCACCTAAGGCGCAGGAGGCTAAATGAGGAGGCCAGGAAGCAAGCAAAGGACTCAGAAGCAGAAAGGCAAAAGAAACGGTAGGATCTACCCAAACGGTTTACAAAATTTAAAAAGGGTGACAGAGTGGTGATTCTGCTAGGTGCGAAAAGACAAGGCCAAACTAGTGAACCAATCGAGGGACCCACCAAAATCAAGGAAGTTAACTTGGCTGGGGAAGGTGAAAAGTCAAGACCTGTATTCATTGCAGATGACTTGACGGAGGATGAGGAGACCAAACTTGTTGCACTCTTGCAAGAGTACATTGACGTATTTGCCTGGACATTGGATGAACTTAAGGGAGTCGACCCTAGGGTTGTGACTCATAATATCCCAATGGTCCCTGATGCAGTGCCAATGAAACAACAACCTTACCCCATGAATTCCAAACATGCCCATGCAGTAAAAGAGGAGATTGATAAACTCATGAGGGCAGGATTCATATATGAGATCGAGCACACAGACTGGGTATCACCTATCATGATTGTCATGAAGAAAAATGGAAAAATCGGAGTGTGCGTGAACTACAAGAAAGTGAATGCCGCTACAAAGAGGGATAACTATCCTTTACCTTACACCGAGCACATGCTTGAGAGGGTAGCAGGTAAAGAAGCCTACAGTTTTCTGGATGGTTTCTCGGGCTATAATCAAGTGCAAGTGCACCCCGATGACAGGCACAAGACTGCCTTTGCCACGGAATGGGGTGTATTCGCCTACATTGTCATGCCTTTTGGGCTGATGAACGCACCTGCGACTTTTCAACACCTAATGTGCACTATCTTTAAGGACATGCTTAGGCGAGAACTAGAAGTGTTTGTAGATGACTTATGCGTATGCTCTAGTTGGGCGGAACACTTAGAGAAATTGAGAGTTGTCTTTGAAAGGTGTAGGTTATACCACCTCTCATTGAACCCCTTAAAGTGCCAGTTCTGGGTGAAACACGGATGCATCTTAGGGCACGTAGTGTCAAGGAACGGCATTGCCACTGACTTTTCTAAAGTCAGAGTCATTGTTGACTTACCGCCACCCGATAACTACAAGGGAATTCTGTGCTTCTTAGGACACACTGGGTATTATCGACGCTTTGTACTAAATTACGCACTAATTGCTAGACCATTGTACAAGCTATTGATAGTGTTCGAGTGGACTGAGGAATGCCAGCGCGCATATGAGGAGTTGAAAAAGGCTCTTACTACTACACCAATCTTACGAGCCCCAGACTGGAACATAATGTTTCATGTACACATAGACGCCTCTAAGTTTGCTATTGGAGCCGTGCTATGCCAGTCTGGTGAACATAACTTAGATTACTCGGTGAGTTTTGCTTGCAGGTAGCTCACACAGACCGAGATGAACTATTCCACGATAGAAAGGGAGGGGTTGGCCATGGTATTTACGGTAAAGAAATTTAGGCATTACTTATTGGCCACTCCCTTTGTCTTCTTTGTTGACCATCAAGCCTTGCTATATCTTGTGAACAAGCCTTGCGCTACGAGACACATAGCTAGATGGTTACTCCTTCTACTGGAGTTTGACTTCTCTGTGGTTGTACGCAAAGGAAAGCAGCGTTACATGGCTGACCACATGTCCCACATACCCACAGGAGAAGCTGCTGGGACAAGGCATACCTGACGATTTACCGGATGCTCATCTCTTCAACCTGTCTAGCGAGAGAGAATTGTTTAAAGCTGATCTGATGCTGTATTGGGCCGATGACATAGTGCAAGTGCTAGAGAGCGGACTACTTGAGAGACCCATTCAGAAGGCCAGGCTGAGAAGACTTATCCTGAAAATTCAACCATACCAACTGATAGCCCGCCAACTCTACAGGTTGGGACAAGACGGTTTATTGCGCAGATGCGTATGTGAGCACAAGATGCACGATGCATTGAAAGAAGCACATGGCGGAATCGCTGGAGGACACTTTAGCGGAGACACAATAGCCTGAAAGGTGCTACAATCCCAACTATGGTGGCCCACCCTTTTCCGCGATGCAGCTAAATTCATAAAGCACTGCAATGAGTGCCAAAGGACCAAAGTGCCTGTGCGGAAATACAAGATGGAGTTAACCCCTTTCATAGCCCGACAACCCTTTGAAAAATGGGGCATCGATTTTATTGGACCTATCAGTCCTACGGCACAATATTCCCAAGCTTGCTACATCATAGTGGCAACCGATTATCTAACAAAGTGGATAGAGGCACGAGCCACGAGGAAGAATGATGCTAGAACCACTGCAAAATTCTTGTGGGAGCAGGTCATTTCACGGTTTGGCTGTCCAATCGAACTTGTAAGCGACCATAGCACGCACTTCATTAATGAGGTGATTTCCCACCTGCTCTCTACCTTCCTAATAATTCATCGGAAGTCCTCTCCCTATTACCCTCAGGCTAATGGCCAAGCTGAATCCACGAATAAAATCTTAGTCAACGTGCTTACAAAGGTAGTGTCTACTTCAAGAAGTGATTGGGACAACAAGCTAATGGCGGCCTTGTGGGCCTATCGCATAGCTTATAAAACGGCTGTAGGACAAACGCCTTTTAGGCTGACGTACGAAACTGAAGCCATTTTACCCTTAGAATTCTTCATCCCTAGCTTAAGGATAGCAGTCCAGGAGCGTTGGGAGGGAAGAGAGGCTTGGACCAATCACTTAGTGGAGTTAGAGCGCCTAATGGAGACCCGACTCCTCGCCACTCACTCTCTGATTTGTGAGAAGGCTCGACGAAAGATGTGGTTTGACAAGCATGTCAAACAGCAAGACTTTGAACAAGGGGACCTTGTTTTGCTATATTCTGTAAAAGGACATAAACAGAAGATGAAGTTTTAGGGGCTAGGGCCTTTCAAAGTACGCATGATTGGTAGAACAGGGAATGTTGAGTTAGAGACACTTGAAGGCGAAGGAATAGGCTTTTTTAATGGCAGCCACATAAAGAAGTACTATCCTCCTTCCCATCCATTACATGAGCCACCCATGCTAAAACCCCTAATGAACGTCTGCATGGCTACTATAACCGACCTTACAGATCAAGATGAAGAAGCAGTGGCACCGGCGTATCTACGAATCACAGTCACAGCAGGAGCGATGTATTCTTTCGATGCCTTGATTGATGAAGGTGCCGACTACAACATCTTGATGCATGACCATTGGATACGCATTGGTCAATCGAAACTATAGCCCACTAATGCCAAACTCACCCCATTTGGGGGTAATGCTTATTCACTCCTAGGGAAGTGCAAGGTAGTCGTTTCTATCGAGTCTAAAAGTTTACCAGCTTTCTTCCATGTGTTGCCTGATACTAAAGGAGCCGGTAATATGTCACTATTAGGTCGTACTTTCAAGAAGCAAACGAACTGTAATATGGATTACAACCGAAACCGCATTCATCTTGCTATAGGCAATGTGCGTATAGTGACGACTTTTAACAAGGGCTGTCCTAACTCCTTCACCATTACGAAGCCACTGGTAGAAACCCCTACGACCACGCTTCAGCCCAAGTCCTAAACAGAAGAAAACTAAGGCCTCATGCCAGGCTCTCGACCCTAGGCCCAAACCCACCAAGAATGCTCACAAGGCCAAGGAGTCCAAGCTTATATGGGTGCCAAAACGACAAAGACCACATCCGGGTAGACCACCCAAATGTGATTCTAAACGCCAAAATAATCAGCCATCACGGCCTAAGAGGCAGTCTAGACGCTATCGACGTAGACACACAACCACGCCGGGATGGATCCCCAAAGATCTCTTGCGAGCACAAGGATACTACAAGGGTAACCCCTGGATTTGGGTGCCTAAAAATAGCAAGTTTAAAAGCTCATCTACAAGCAATCTCACCCCAGTGAGGGAGGCTTGCACACATGGTGCCCAAGGCATAGTTAGCAAACCATTGCCCGCTGTGGCTAGTAGGCCCCAACTCATCTATCGACCAAAGCAAATGCCACAAGCCTTAGACTTACCTAATCCAGAGAACTTAAATACCCCCATGACTGCTCACTTAGAACCCAGCACAACTCCCATGCCCCCAGAGCTTCCTACAGCACCTCAAAGTGCTCCGGAGTGCAAAGCCACACCTGTGACACCAATGATGGAGTCACCACTATCCAGCCTATTTGCACCATTCCCACCAGCAGGTCTTAAACCTTCCTACGCGGTACGACCTTTCCTTTCCTTGGCTAAAGACCTCGTCGCGACTTCTGGGGATGACTTAATAACCTGCATCAAGATGTTGGACAAAACTTTCACTACATTTGCTAGAAGTTATGAGAGGCTAGACCTAGGTCTTCTTGACAAAACACTTGCTTCGTATGTTCGTGCATTACCATGCACTTCAGAAGAATATGAACTTATGACCAATAAATTCCCCAAAATTGCTACTGAACTGATAGCAAACGACGAAATCTCAAAGGAGGAAGCTGCCCTCAGAAGACTAATCACTTCATATCGTAAGCCTCCTCGTTCTGTTCCTGAGCACGAGTTGCAAGAGCTCACACAGATGGCAAGCTCGCCTTCCACGTTCTTGCAGCAGTGGTTTACTCTAAGAATCCAATGGGAGAAAAAAGGTTGCCGGATAATGACCAATGCTGAGCAACGCAGGGCAGTTAAAACCATCGAATATGACCCTACTTATGTGGCATCCATCTCATTTAGGGTTTTGGCCATCACCCGCAACTAGCATTTAGACGACCATGTGCTCGCTTACCCTTACATTGACCAATTCCTTACAAAAGAGGAATTACATGTTGCAAGCTGCCTTAATACTGGAGATCTCTTTCACGATGTCTTGACCTACATCTCCCAAGTATCCATCCAACCATCTGCTCTTCATTGTCATGCCCAACTCGAATAAAATCCAAGCTTCTATGATTGGTTATTGGCTAAGTAAGTCAATCCACGAAAAACAACATTTGCCTCGTACTTCCTGTGCTAATCCTAGGAAGGATTCCTTGAAAGATCCAAGACCGGGGGGGGGGGGGGGGGGGAAGCAATGTGAGCAAGAGCAAAGCAAAATGAAAGTCAGCAAAATGGGAGTCATGCTATCTAGCAGAATGTTATGATTAATTGAGTTTCAATGGAAGATACTGCAAAGGGAAAACAATAGCAATTGCTGCTGTGAACCTATCTCTAAAATTCAAGCCTTTAAGCAAGTATACCAATTTTTGACACATACATTTTTCTCTCAAAATTGAGTTTTGTTAGAAATAAGCCGATTTTTAAGCATTAATGTTGGCATGGTGTGTTGACAGGTAACCACCATGGCAGGACAAGACAAAGGGGGCAAACTCCCATTTTCTGAAAAAGAGATGACCAAGTTCGGCATCAGCGTCGAGACACGAGGATTCAGTCAATTCACCTTCAAGCACATGCTGAACCTGGATGAGGCCATCTTGGAGGAACCTGCAGTGAAAGAATTGGTGGACAAATGCCACCTCCACAAGTATGTGGAAAAGGTGGGGCAGGCCGTGGATTACGACATGTGTGCTAAATTTCTCAGGAACTTTGACAAGGGCAAGAACTGTGGCACTGTCACAATGAGGATAGGGGAGCAGGAAAGAAGAGTTGAAGTGCCCCTCAATGCAGCAATCATAGAGAAGGCCTTGGGGCTCGTACCCAAGAAAGAGAGGCGGCCGAGAAGGGATGTTAACACCATGCTGGGGGTAAAGAAAGAAGAGGTGCACAAAGTGGATGGAATCAGCTTGGCTGACATCCTGGACCCAGCAGTGAAGGTGCAAGTGAAGACAATCCACACACTCTTCTCGGGCCAAAGGTACAACGCATTGATGAACAGGATCAGGGTCTCGTTGTTAGAAAGCATCACAGCAGGAGTCCCTGAGGAGGTAGATTGGAATGGGTTCGTGTAGAAAACCATTCAAAGCTCAGCTGCCCTTCTCACTCCAGCAGGAGGAGAATCCCCTGCCTCAACAGCATGCTCCACAAGGAAGAAACCTGCGTCAAAGGCGGCCACAATTAGATATGGTGGTGTTTTGACAGCCATCATAAATGAAGCAATGAAGGATGCTGGAGTCATGGAAGAGCAAGCTGCACATCAAATCCCACCGCATCAAAGCCCACCTCACCACGAAGGAGAAGAATCAAGTGAAAGAATGATAAGTGACAAGGGAGAATAGGAGGTGCCGCCTACACAAGCAAGCAAACCAGGAGGACAAAAGAAAAGGGACAGGAGACAGAAGGAAAGGAAAGAGGAATTAAGCAAAGAGGAATGAGCTGAAATCAAGAGGGCTCAAAGAGAGTCTAGGAGGGCTGAGAAAGAAAGAAGGAGGAAAGAGGAGGAAGAGCTTGCAAAGATATGAGAAGAATCAAAGAAGGCAGAACAGGACAGGAAAAGAAGGGCGGAAGAAGAAGCTAAAGAGCAAAGACTAAAGGAGCTGGCCGAGTTGGCAGAGGCTACATGAAGATCTGTGGAAGAGACCCATGGGGGTGGAGAGCTCGAACCTGTGAGCCCCCATCATAAAGCTGAAGCTAGTTCAAGTGTGGAAGCAGCTCTAGTGGGCTGCAGGCAAGGGCAAGTCCCTACTACATCCACTTCCTTCCTCTTTTGTGCCTACAACGACTACAACCACCACACAATCCACACCTCCCCTCAACACGGCACAGCTAATGAACATGATGCAAATGCTAGTGAGCAAAGTGGTCGAGATCGTGCCAGAAACCGGATTGGAAAGGCCCGCTGCCGCAGATGTAGAGTTACGGCAAGACCCTAAAAGACAAAGGCTGGAGGCATCAACCACCACACCCCATACTGCCATGCCTACCGACACTGACTATGACGCATATGTGGCTGAGCTATTGGCACAACTAGACAAGGCGAAGGAAGAGAAGAAAGTGGCCTTGATGGAGCTAGAAAAAGAAAAAGAAACGTCAACTACTCTTAGGCTAGAAGTCTCAAGGCAGGGAGCCGATCGACGAAGAGAAATGAAGGCCCTGCAGGACCGGCTAGTAGCAAAAGCAAAGGAAGCCCATGACAATGAAAGCCGCCTTAGACAAAGGCTGGAAGACGAAGAGCAGAATCTGGTGGCAGAGCAAAGGAGTCTAAAGCTATTAATGCAGCAATACAATGATCTACAGCAAAAGGTCGCTCAAGTGGAAACACTAAGATAGGAGGTTCAGGAAGGCGAAGCCAGTACACCACAAGAACATACCATGGAGCTCCATTTGTGGCAGGAGCTAGAAGAACAAAACAGATTAATAAGTGAAATCGAGTTTCTGAAGAGTGAAGGGTCAGGAGTCTCAGCAGCAGAAGCAAAACAGCTACAAGATGAAGCGCAAAGATTACAAGATGCATTGGAGACCTCCCAGGAAGATGTAGAGGCCCTCATGGCCATGGATTTCAATAAAAGAAGGCTATTCTTTGCTGAGATCCAAAGCCAAGAGCAGCTGGTGCAAGAAAAATCAGAAGTACTGGCTGAGGTGCAACAAAGGCTGAGCATTGTAGATCAAGCCAAAGGGATTGCTGAAGAGCAGCTGGCTCAGAAGTCAAGAGAAAGGAACCAATTGTGGTTTTAAACAAATGAGCAGCAACAGGTAGTGACCACCCTGGCGAGCCAACTGGAGGAAGAGAGAAAAAGTATGGAAGAAAGAGCTATGGATTGGGAAAGGAATAATTTTGACAGGGTGAGAGACTTGACCGAATGCTTGGCAGTGGCAGAATGCGAAAGGGTGCTTGCAGAAGCCAGGGTTGAAGCTGCCGAAATAACTACTAAAACACAGTGGCAGGCCTTCCTCAATACGGTACTCCATGTCACACAAGCTGAGGGCGATGATCTAGTGGAAAAGGTGAAAAGAAAGTTGAAGCTGACCACTTGAGCTCTAAGATGTGGTCTTCAAGAGTGGGAACTCCCAACGAGTACAAGAATCACTAAGGAGTAACAATTCCACTACTTATGCTGTACGGGCCTTTCCACTACTGAGCTCAAGGAGCTAGGTTTTGAGGAGCATGAACAGCCACCACCACCACCGTTGCCAGTCATCCCATCTGTGGTTGAGCGACACGTCGAAGAGGGTCCGGATTTCGAGCAAGGTGATGAAGAAGAGCAACAAAGAATGCCGAGTCCGCCTCAACCCGATCTCCCATAGGAAGAACCTGTAGATGACCATCTTCCTGAGCGTATAGTTGCAGCAAGGAGGAGAAGACAAGAATTAGTTGAGGAGGCCCAGCGCCAATCACACACAATTCCAAGACAACTTCGTGAAGAGCCCATGCCATTGAGAGGTGATGCACATCCTGTAGAACTGGCCCCAGGAGTTGGTCATCTGGCGTCAGCAAGAGTTCCAGAAAAGGCCGTTTGAGCTCTCATTTGCTTTCCCACGCTCTCTGACTGGGCCCTGCCTCTAAGAGTCTTAGCCAAGATTAAGGATCTAGCTGATGAACTTGCAAACAGGTGGATTGAAGAGAGGAGCCTAATAATAACTAGGTGGTGACAAGAACCATAGGATTACTGGGAAGATAAGGTCAATCTGGTTTCCAAAACCGTCCAAGGCTACGAGGCACAGCCGAAATGGCGGAGGAGGATTTGGGACACCAATTTTGATGCATGGACCGCCTTTTGCAGTTCACTCCCCGAAGAGCGCAATGATCCTATCTACATGCCCTACCCCCATAGGCATGGAGTGGACTATGATAGAGACTTGCATGGGGATTATGACTTCCCAAAAATATATAATGTAAATGCTAGGAGCCCTGAGGAATGCTTAGTGTTTAGGTTAGTAGATATACTTCCTTCTATAAATCGTTTCCTTGCAGACTTCTCTTCCTGCCCAGATCTAGTGTTTTTGACCACTTGTAATTACCTCTGACTTATCAAATTCCTGCTACTCCAAAAACCCACAGCAGAGGAAGCCCATCTCCCCCCACTCTTCTTTGATATCAACCTAGGAATAGATAGTAGAGCTATGACTAGGTTAATGATGCGGGCTACTCTCCTTCCTTCCTTCTGTCTAGAGCTCTGAGAAAATATGAGTGACACCCGCTTCACAAGGTGTAATCACCCTTTCTTGTCAACCACTCCTCTGAGAGCTAAGGCCGATATTAAAAAATACCTACAAAGTCGCGCATTCTTATCTCAATGCCTGCGACCGCCCCGTGATTAAATGGGTGTGATATGCCTTGACAATTGTACTCCCTCTCTCATTCTAAAAAAAAAGAAAAGAAAAGAAAAGAAAAGAAAGCAAAGAGAGAAAAAGCCACAAGGAAACAAAGACAAGGTGACTGGAGAGAAAGACAAGAGCAAAAAATAGCAAAACTGAAAGATGAATCTACTACTAAGCAAGTTAACAAGGAGAACACTTCACATGTGCTTGCAGTCTCCCTTCATTGTTATTGTGCACCACACTCACTGCATCTAGGGCTCTCCCTAGCCCCTTCCCCACTTCACACGTAGGGAACATCAAGGGCAGGACTTTCAGACCTGTCACCCTAAATTTTGCACCGCACCTCCAACGACGCACGAACTGGGTCCTCAAGTGTGGGACATTACCAAGGGCTTGCCCAAGGTTAGACCCATCTCCCAGTTTCACTAGCACGGGCACCATGCACTACACAGTGAGACAGACACACCCCCTAGGAAGTGCACAACTTTTCTTGCAGGTTATATTCGTGTTTCAAGAACTGGCTACTTGGCTGAAGAAGAACATCCACTACATCCTCCAATGACAAGGAATTTTTCCATGAGTAGGACATGACTCCATTACTGCAACTTCAGGAGCTTCGCTGCGAAGGTTTAAATGGCTCAACAGATTTCATGTTGCCAATCATGCGCCTACTGATGGCTGCCATGACTGAATCAAATCGAGCAGAAGGAAAACCCAGTGATGGATTTGCCATTGGCTTAGATTTTGGAACCTCATCTTCCAAAGATGCATGCCTACCACCTCAAGATCTATGGATCACTTATTGATTCCACGAGCCTGAAGATTTTCAATGCAAGGTTCAAGATCTTCAATGCTGAAGGTTTGATTTCAAACCTGAAGATCTTGAAATTAAACCTAAAGATCTTGAAATCAAACCTGAAGATCTTCAAATTGAAGACAAGGATCCTCAGGATAACAAGATCTTCAAAACAAAGACAACGATAACAAGATCTTCAGGATAACAAGATCCTCAGGATAACAAGATCTTTAAAACAAAGACAAAGATCTTCCATGCGAAGACAAAGCAAACCTTTGTCAAGACAGAGTTCAGGGGGGTTTCTCCAAGATAAATCCCTCCAACACCATTCTCCTAAGGGATTGCTTATTGATCAAGCATTTCTGTTGACCAAAGGATAACCGGCTACCTATTTTCCACCAGCCGATTGGAACCTCTATCAGCCGTCACTCGTCGCAGAATGGGAGCCACAACTGTGTGTGAAATCCCAAGAATTTTCATGAAGTCTAAAGCACGCCGGAATCTCTCCTGGTCATCGTCATCAAACTCCATCACCTCTCATTCACAAGCATCAGTGTCATCTACCCCCCAGTTCCACCTAACAACAGCATCATCTATCCCACTACTTCCCACCACAGTGCCATGGGACTGGCACTTAGCTAGGAGGGGGGTAATGTTTATCATAGCACATAGGAGTGGAAAATGGAAAAAAGGAAATAGCAAAAGGCGCAGGACAAAAGGAAGAAAAAGGTGCCTTAACCGGTAACCAGACCTTGAAAAAATTAAAAGCACGGGCATGACCCTCAGGAAGTCTTAGAGTCGCCCAAGGAAAGTAAAAGAGTAAAAAGCACACCATTAAGTGTGAAAGCGCTCCCGAATCCTTGTAAAAGAGCGCCAAGCTCACTCCTGTGAAAATTGTATGCATTAGTTAGGAATAAGATAGATTAGAACGGTGGAAAATGAGAAATGGGCCTAGGCTAATGGCCGGCCATGTAAAAAAGGGGATGACCACCCATGAAAAGTAGGGCATGTATATAAAGTTCAAAAAGTGAATGAGAAGATCATTCTTGTGTGTGGCCAAAGCTTCTTCTTCTTCTTCTCTTGTTTCTTACCTTCTTGCTTGTGCTTGAGAGAGGGATCGAGAGAGTGTGAGGGAGTGATTGTGTGAGAGTGAGGGATCTTGGAGAAGAAGCTCTTCATCTTCTCTCTTCATCTTCCCCTCCTCTCTTCTCTTCTCTTGTCTCGCGCGTGGCTATGGAGGATGAAGCTCATGGAGAGGGATTGAGGTTGCTTGAGCTTGCCTCAAGGATCATGGAGCTACCGGTGTGCAAGAAAGAGGAGGGTACTCGATAGAGCATCAAGGTAAGCTCACTACACCCGTAAGGTAGGCATTGTGCATCGGGTATGTGAGAGGTAGCCATGGCCGCTCGGTTCGAAACACTTGAGCAATAAGTGGTCCATAAGTCTCGGGGTAGAGCTTGTAGTTCCCCTTCAAAGCTATTTCTGTGTACATGATTTTTGTGAAAGAGTCAAAAGAAGCTAATGATTCAAGGGCACTTGATGAACACACAATACCAACTAATGCTTCTAAGTCTTGGACTTTAAAAGAACCCATCTCTTCAATTGATCAAGCCAGACATGATTTTGTTAAACAATATGAAGACTGTTTTGGTAATTCACTCCCAGGAGAGTTACCTCCCTAAGCGCTCGGAAGATCACACAATTGATCTTATCCGAGATATTTCACTACCTAACCAACTGCCTTATCGAGTAAGTGCAAGTCAACAAAGAGGAGATCCTAAAACAAGTAAACGAATTGTTGGAAAAAGGGTTAGTTCAACCTAGCTCTTCTCCATACTACTCTCTAGTCTTACTTGTTCAAAAGAAAGACGGTTCTTTCTGTATGTGCATAGACTATAGATCTTTGAACAAGATCACAATCAAGAATCATTTTCCTATCCCAAGGATAGATGATATCTTGGATAAGTTGCAAGGGGCTAGTATCTTTAGTCTCATCGATCTCAAGAGCAGCTTTCACCAGATATAGATAGCACCTGAAGACGTTCATAAGGTAGCTTTTTATACAATGTTTGGACTATACGAGTTCTTAGTCATGCCATTTGGTTTGACTAATTCACCTGCCACATTCAATCGAATGATGGAGAGAATTTTCAAACCTCACTCAAACTTCACAGGTGTCTCCTTTGATGACATTCTAATATTTTTACGGTCTGAAAATGAGCATAGAAAACATCTATCTATTGTTTTTCAAGAGCTTTGTAAGCATAGTTGTAAGCATAGACTACATGTCAATGCTAAGAAGAGTGAATTTTTCCTTTCAAAAATTTATTACTTGGGCCATATTGTTTCTCACAATCTAGTGAGAATGGATTGAATGGACTACACCTACTTCTGTACATGAAGTTAGAAGTTTCTTGGGTCTATATTCATACTATATGAGGTTCATACGAGGTTTTGCATATGTTGCATCTCCTCTACATGACGTTGCTAAGAAGTGAATGCCTTTTCATTGGGGATCAAGCAACTACAAGCCTTTGAAAGAATTAAGTTTCTTGTGACACTCAAGAACTAGTAACCTTTTGAAGTTCATTGTGATGCTTCTGGGGATTGCATTGGAGGTGCACTTAACCAAGAGCATCATGCAATAGCATTTGAGATCCAACACCTCAAGGATCAAGACCTACATGCTCTAGTACATGATAAAGAGCTTATGGTGGTGGTACATGCTCTTCAAGTATAGAAACACTATTTACTTGGTGCAAATTTTGTTATTAAAACATATCACCAAAGTCTAAGATACTTCCTCACTCAAAAGAAGCTCTCAGAGAAACAGATGCGTTGGGAAAATTTCTTATCTATGTTTCACTTTCAAATCCTTCACACATCTGGAACTAAGAATGTGGTAGCAGATGCTCTATCACGATGACCTCGAGTGAATGCAATCACAAATGTTTACCATAACAAGTTCATGGATTTACCCAAAATGTATGCAACTGATTCTGACTTCTCAACCATATGGGATTAGCTTAACTCAGGTCAATCGATTACACCTTACTCGATTCGAGATGGTTATTTGTATCATCATCAAGCAATTTGTGTAGCATTACCATTGCAACACAAGGTAATGGATGAAGCACATGCATCTCCATATGTTGGATGTACGGATATTCTACCCACTACTCAAGCATTGGAAATATATTTCTTTTGGCCGACTCTTCTGACATTGAAAGATATGCCAAAAAGTAAAGCATGACATGCATAAACCACATGGTCTACTGAAGCCATTACCTATTCCCAATGAGCCTTAGAAAAGAATAGCCATGGACTTTATCATGGAGTTTTCTTGCACACAAGCAAGCAATGAATGATGCAATCTGGATTATCATTGATAGATTTAGTAAGCAAGCACACTTTATACCTATGTTAAAGACAATCAAAGTGATCATATGGCTAATCTATTCATTAATCATATTTTCAAGCATTATGACATGCCTAATTCCATTATAAGTGATTGAGATCCCCGCATGACTAGCCTCTTTTGGCAAGCTCTCTTTGAGAAGCTCGGGACTCGGTTAAAGTTTTCATCCTCTTGTCATCCTCAAATGGATGGGTAGAGTGAAAGTGCTAATTTTACTATTCTGGACCTTTTGAAATCCTATGTCTCTGATAATAAAAAAGAATGGAAAAAGTATTTGCCTTTAGTAGAGTTTGCATACAGTAAGACAGTGCACTCTAGTACTAGTAAGGCACCCTTTGAGATCATCTATGGTAAGCCTCATTTACCACCCATTCTTCTTATGAAGGACAAGATATTTGTAGCATATGAGTTTGTTAGAGACATTGATACAGCTTTCACTCAAGTAAAAGCTGCTATCCAAAGGACACAAGAGAAGCATAAATGCAAAGCTTATAAGCAATCTCAAGTTGGGATAGTATGTTCTTCTTAAGTTTGAGAAGGCTCGCTTGAAGAAGCAGAAAAGTCAAAAGGTAAAGTGGTTAACCTTTCTAGTCGCTATTATGGCCCTTTTAAGATCACAGATAAGATAAAGGATGCGACTTTTTATTTGGATCTACCAAGTCATTGGAACATTCATAATTCTTTCCATATAAGTTTGCTACGTCCCTATATAGGAGAACTTCCAATGGAACAAATCAAGGAAGATTTACCTAACATAAAAGAAACAGAAGAGTCCCTTGTGCCTGAAAAAATTTTACACCATCAAGACAATACTCTAAGATTGGGTAAGGTATTACGGAAGTATATGGTTAAGTTTAAGAATTATCCCCCATTGGATGCTCAATTTACGACTAAGAGAGAACTACAAGACTTTCTAGATCTTCTCAAGGACTATGTATCCCCTCTATAGTTGAGGTCAACTGTTTAGAAGCTAGAGGGATATTACTAAAATGATTGCTTATTACGTATTCTCTATTTAGTAAATTTATGTCAATAAATTAATGACTCACTTTTCTTTGAGTGTTGATGATGATCTAGCATGGCCATGAGACCATTTAGAGACCAGTATTCCTAGTGCATCACTTAATGGGGTAATCAGAGCACTGTGACGGGGATATTTGGTATAGGCAGTACAAGTTATGAAGGGGGAAGGAAGTGTCTGCCAAGTATAAGAGTGTACACAAGAACCAAGGAGTTACACATAAATGAAGATGGATTGAGCTCTAAGAAGAGGAAGTGCACTAACATTGTGTATATGTATTTATGTGTGCATTCGGGAACACCTAGGAACATCTACTTGTGTGTAATGAGCATTGCATTCATTTGGGGTCATCCTCTCCCTTACAAGTCAAGGTGTAAGGTCTTTTCTCTCTTAATAAATTAAGGAGAGAAGTAATGCTCTCACTAAGAAAGAGGAGAGACGTGATCCTCTGGAAGTAAGGAGATAAGTGTTTTTCTCTTTCTAAGGTCTAAGACGACACAAGCTTTTGTGTGGAAGTCGATCTTAATGTTGAGGCCCAAGGCAATCTAATGAACTTTCCTTATCTATGGCTCAAGGTGGTTGCATGGACCATAAGTTAAGAATAGAGTTTAAAAAGTTGTTTTTCTTAAAATAGACATAGTGAATCCATTTTTAAAATATCTCGTGATAGAAAGATGATCTCTAAAAAAGGCCCTCATGGATTATCAAAAACGACAAGATCTACAACTTTTGTATTGGACGTTTTTCCATCCGAGCAACACACATAGAGATATTCCAAAATTGGTGCTGTAGAGTAGGTCCTAGAGCAACCACATCTTGCATGAAGATCAACCTTTCCAACCTTGGCACTCAAGTCTCTCTCCAAAAAGAGAAGCTCTTGGAACCTATAAAAGGGAGGCTCTCCTTGGGTGTGGAGGAGATGAAGGAAGCATCACTTTGCATGCATGGAAGATGAGGAGAGAAGGCAATTCGAGTCTCACAAAGTGTTGCGGAAGCTCTATTGAAATAAAGCACCAAGAAGAGAGCCTACACATATTGTGTAGGAGAGAAGAAGAGAAATCAAGAAGATCAAAGGAGCCAACTTTCGAGTTGTGCAAGTGCTCAGCGGTTGTATACCGTGCAAGGATCTGTGTAAGTTCAAGCTCCTCAACCCTCAAGCTATGCAAGTGCTATGGAAGCTTTGCTAAAATCAAGCTCCAAATATTGTGTAGGAGAAAAGGAGAGACTCAAGAAGGATCAAAAGGTGCCAACTTCCAAGTTATGCAAGTGTTAACCGGTTGTATACTGTGTAAGGAACCATGATCTTGTTCCCAAGATCTACAAGTTAAGAACTAATTTATTTGTAATGGAGGAGCTTTCTCCTTGTCAATAACATAACTCCACAAGTGGGGGATTGGCCCATCTTCCAGTCCCTAGTGTGTTGTCAATCTCTCTATCTCTCTCTCTTTCTCTACATCTTTATTTTCTCTAATCTATTCTCTCTCTACATCAGCATAATATTCACCATATATCTTTTAAGTATATAATAAGGTCGAGTGTGTATCTCGGATCTTATAATAGCAAGAAAGTCTATCTTTATCGACAACAAGCATGTTTTTCATAGTTTAATCAACCACAAGAAAAAAACAACACCAATCTTCTCAAATCTTCATGCAACATCACATAGCAATTCTCCCATGGATTCTTCATATTCCTCATAGAAACCATCAAAGAACCACAATGAAACAAAAGAAAGATCAACTTTGAATGGAAGTTGTAACATCCCCTGTGCTTCCCCGAGCCTTCCCCCATAAGAACCCCCCCTTAAAGGTTTTTTTAAAAATTTAAGGCAAATTTTTTAACTCTCCCTCTCTCTCCCCCTGCCGTGTACATGAGAGAGAGAGAGAGAGAGAGAGAGAGAGAGAGAGAGAGAGAGAGAGAGAGAGAGAAGGGGGGCATGCAACCCCCCAGATGGAGGGTGGTGCTATCTCCCCCATCCCCCTCTATAAAGCCCTTGTGGGGCTGAGGCACATTGCCCTTGCTAGGGCTGTAGCAAGCCCTCCCCCTCGGACTGCAGCATGGCCCCACGTCATCCTGGACCCCCCCGTCTGGACAGCGCAACCTCCTCCCCCGGCTCGAAAACAACCCCCCCCCTCGTGGCCTCCACCAGGCACCGCCCCGCTTGGCCGTGAAGGAGAAGAAGAAGAGGGAGAGAGAGGAGAAGAAGAAGAAGAAGGGGAGGAGAAGAAGAAGAAGAAGAAGAGGAAGGGGGAGAGAGAGAAGAAGAAGAGGAAGAAGAAGAAGGGAGAGATAGAGGAGAAGAAGAGAGGAAGAAGAGGGAGAGAGAGAAGGAGAAGAAGAGAAGAAGAGGAAGAGGGAGAGAGAGAGAAGGAGAAGAAGAGGAGGAGAGAAAGAGAAGGAGAAGAAGAGTAGAAGAAGAAGAAGAAGAGGAAGGGAGACAGAGAAGGAGAAGAAGAGGGAGAGAGAGGAGGAGAAGAAGATGATGATGAGAAAGAAGAGAACTTGAAGAGAAATTAGAAGGCCAAGCACGAAGACTCGTTCGTGGCCATCGAGAAATCAAGGACACTCAGGGTTACGCGAACGCATGAGACCAAAAGTCAGTGGATGGCTCGTGACACTAGCAAGACAACATTGACTACCCACTTGAAAAGGGTGTCCTCTAACCCTCCCACTATTCTTATTGCTTATTGTTCATGGTTTTTCTTCCATACTTAAAGTGCATGATTATGAAAGTCAAGTGCATGAGTTGCATGAAATATTGACTAGCCTAGTACATGAAATATTGTTGCATGAAATATTGCAAATATGGGATGATTGCATGTAAACGCCCCGAACAATGTAGTATGCTTAACAATTATTATATTCGCTTGTTTTCGAGATTTAATATAAAAGAGAATGAACACTTAAAGCTGAAAATGAAAATTACTCACAAAATTACAGCCATGAAAATGTAAAAGTAATGGAGACAAGATTGAGGGTTGAAGATGGGAAACACCCCCCCCCCCGAAAGAATGTATTTCTGCTCAACCCAAGTCCTCAAGAATAGAAACAACCAAATTTAGTAAGCACAGTTAGAGTACAGAACTTACTATTTTTAGAATGACATCCCTATTTTTTAGGACTAGCATTTTTAAGCTAATTCGAGGCTCCTAAAATTTAGGGACCTCCTAAATTTTAGGAATCTCCTAAAATTTAGGGACCCCCCAATATGGGTGTCATGAAAGTTTTTTCCGTGTACATCGCAAAAATGGTATCCGAATCTTCATATGACTTTCCTATACAAAGAAATGTGCATTTCAAGCTTTCAGCCCACACATGCACATTATACAAGCATTTCATGATCATGCCATCTTGTTGATTGTAACTGTCTGTTCTGGTGGATCTAGCCCACACTTCAAGGCATCAATCCTTTCTGTGTGCGAGTCTAACCCTGATATGCGTGAGTTCTAGTCACAGGCACCCAATCGGGCCATATAGGTGGAAGTGTGAACTATCTTTTCTCTAACCCACCGCATGGGTCCACCATAACCTATGACCACTCATCAGTGGTGGCCAACTCCAATGCACTTTTCTTTATATCTAATTAGTGCAAAGGAAATAAATTTAATAAATCATTATATAGACAAATTAATGAAAAAGGATACAAATTCTGTTTCTATAGAGTTATGACATTGCATAGGAGTCAAGTGGACAAATAGAAAGGATTATGCATGGATTGACGCACATGAAATGATAAGGTTTTCATAAATCTTTACATAAAATGATAGACCTTCGTGTAGAGCAATGCTTAAATTAACCAATACAAATCACAATTTACATCTGCATAAAAGTTAAACACACGAAATGTTAGTTTCCGTTCATAGGATACAATTGCACAGATGGATAGAAACCTAGACTTTCATATACACAAGTCACATGAGATCCGGTGCATTAGGAATAAGTATTCGTTGCCAGGTATGAAGAGAGTTAAAGGTCGATTAGGATGTACTAATATATTAAACGCACCATGTGCATGATGGGTAAGTTTGATTGGAGAATTCTGCATAGTATCGCACTAAGAGAGATGGAAGGGACACATGCATCTAGACTATATCCTGAAGGCCTAGGTGAAAAGTCTTGCATTGCCAAGTGTGTTAACTTTACTTGGTTAGAGAGAGACGAGTAAAGAACTGGAAGAATAAAAGGCTCTTGGATGGGTTGCGAATAAGGCTTATCCATTGCCTTGGTTGACCAATCAATGCTTTGAGCTAGGACTAAGTTACCACAAGGAAATGCCCCAAGGGGAAAAGAACTACAAAAGAAGTTAAGAGGTCAAGTATAATTTCCTGCGAATTGTTTTATCGATCTTGCTGTAGACTATCGCAAATGGATACGTTCCTAGCTTAATAGAAGCTGGTGACCTAACTCTAAATGGATTGTTGACCCAAGTTATGCTTGGTTGTTTGAAAAGGGTATCTCCAAGTGAATATTAACTGGTTGTGTTGGTAAGAGGAAAGAATCTTACTAAGGATAGGTGGATCATAGGCAAGGTGATTGCTTGATGTGGTTTTGGATGCTAATCCAAGTTGTTTGTGATTGATATTTTCATAGCGAGAACTGTAAGGATAAATTGGCTCGGGAACAAAAGGGATGTTTTCCCTAGTAAATGTTATTTGGTTGGTTGCTTCAGCTGTGGATGATTTCCTAAAGGGATAATTAAGGAAGGATGGCGCTAGCTACCCCCGCGAACTGCCAAACCCTAACTAAGGGGGTTATGAATCCACACCGGGAATGTGGACCAAACCCGTCGTGAGAGGTCTCTCCGTGGGAATTACTTGGCGTAGGAGGACGCTTGGGTGCCAGGGGGGCTCTAGCCGTAAATCCCAATGCCTCCAGACCCTACACAAGTGTTCTACGTGACTCGAGATGGGATCTCGAGGCCTTGATACTAGTTACAAGGCAGAATCTTGGTAGGATAAACCTTCAGGTTTTTATTTCCGAGAGATGAAAGGTTTTTTCTGCAAAGGCAAAAAGGGACACTTAATTCTCCTGTATGGGCGGGAGACAAACATTAATCTGAGATAAGTTAAGGAAGTGTTTGATCTTGTTTTATCTTGTCTTCGTGTCTGTGCCCTAAATTATGTAAAGAAACCTGTGATTAACGGGTTAATTAAGGAAGCTGCTTTTATGTGTCGAACATAATGTGGTAGGTAATTAGATAACTAAAACAACCCCTGAGGGAAGCGTGTTGGATGTTACCAATGGGTCTATCCTACGGAAGGGTGGTCTCGGTTAGCTGAGAGCTTTTCTCAGAGGAAATGTTAACGAGAAATGTTAAGAAAAGTCGAACGATGACCTTGAACAATGTTGGCTAGAACCCTGATTCATACCATTTTAGGGGACCGAAATGGGACTATGCCCTACGGGCAGAGAGGTCGAGCGATGCATCCCTCTCATTTTCCATTCTCTTTGAACCAAGTGCGGTATGAGTCTGCTTTGGTCCAGTTGTATCCATGCAAAGTGGAGCAGTTGTCGACTGACGCTAGAAGGCTATTAGGTGAACCGGACTGCTAGGAACCCGGACTTCAGGATGATCCTAGTGGGGACGGCCGTACACTTCCGCTTGGGGTAGACTCGGGAAGACCTAGATCGCAAACCCTGTGACATTCCTTGCGGGTGCCAGGCAGAGCTTTCTAGACCCTCTTCCCGATGGGCTGCTAAGATGTGTCCTGCCATTTGAGGCGCGGGCACATTACAGAAGTCATCACATATATTTCATCTTTTATCATCTTCATAGTTTTCATAGTCTCTCTCATGTAGATATAATGTTTGTCATAGAAAATTTGCTATCTCTCATATACACACACTCTCTCGCATATGCTCTCTCACAATAGTACATTAGAATAATGAAGAATAACCATTCATAAACCCTCTTTGGTTGTGGATACCCCTCCCAGGAGATATGTCTGATATGCAGGGTCACCAGAGCCACTACAATGTCCTTTCGTAGCTCAACAATGTCATTGTCACTTCAATCTTTACTTGAGTCTTAGTATCTACTTATTCCACTTCTTTGAGATATTTTGGGCTTGTATTAATCTCTTTCCAAGACTAAAAAACTTTCCCAAGCTACACATTCATCCCACTTAATACTTATAGAGGCATACATAACAAAAACAGAACTGAGACAGAGGCTCTACATATTTTCAACAAAAGATCTACAGTACCATACAAAAGGTCATTAGAAAGCATTCAACTCAACTAAAACCATCAAGTGTCATTCAATATGCTTCTTAACATCCTTAAACTCCATCAATCATAATTCTAACCTCTCATACATAAAGAAATCTAAACAAAATAGAAGCTAAACAAAAATAATCAAAACCTATCAAGCACTTAATAGAATTTTTTCATATCTCCATTGAAAAACATCATGGGCTTCTCAGACTTCATTGAAATCAACATCGTATCGTTGCTTGAAATCCTTAGCTACCAATCTGGCCTTATAAGTGGGGTTGGGGTATCTAGGGATACTTTTCAGCTTGTATATACACTTGCATGGCAATGCCTTCTTGCCACTAGGCAAAGGAACCAAATGCCACATATGGTTAATCTTTAAGGAGTCAAACTTTGACTGCATAGCCCTATTCCATGAGTGACCATCACCTCTATGTATGGCCTCATCATAACAGAGAGGCACACTTACATTTGTCACCTCTCAAACACTTCCAAAACAATCAATTATCAATCAAATCGTACAAAAATCACCCAAAACTCCAACAAAAAAAAAATCATATCAACCCTTAACATATCCCCACACTTAATCAAGGAGCGTCCACCCTCAGTTGATATATCAAATGGACATTGTTTGGAAAGGTAGGCTAAGAGATCCACCCTTAGTTGATTAGTGTTTTGCACATGAGCAAAGGATTTGGTTTGACAGTGATTCAAAATCACAGAACCAATCATTGTATGCCAAGAAGTTTCAAGGCAATGGGCCACTTTGGAGGAATATGTTTGGAATATCTTATATGTCTACAACTTCAAATGTCTGACATATAAAACACCTTGCAATACTACATCTCCAATATACCAAGACAAATCTTCATCATTTGGGATCAACAAATCACCTTGCAAGTACATGTAAGACATAAACATGGTATCTAGAGTCACAAAATCTTCAAAAACCATTCTTACCACCTTAGTTAATAAATAAAAAAACCAAGCTCCACTCCAACTATCCTTTGGAGAAGATAAATCCATCGTAGAAAGCTTAATATAGAAGTCAACTTATGTTGCTAATAGTGCACAAAGAAGGAGTGGTCTAGAGGAATAAATTCTTGGAACTGCTCAAAACAAGTCCATTCTTGATTGAAGCCTTTCCCCCTTGTCTTGGAATAAAGGACATAATGTCACATTTCTTTGGAGAAAAACTAAATCTGCAGGGGATAAGAAAGGAACTAGATGCAAAGAAGGACTTTGTGAAGCAGAATGGGACTAAGCTAATTGTTCCTTAAGCTATTAAATTTGACTATTATTCTTGTCTATGATAGTGTTAGTTGATTTGATCTCTTCCGTTTGGACAGCTATCAAAGCTTTTAGCTCTTGGGCTTCTTTCAACAACCTATCCCTCTTCTCAGTCTCACAATAATGACTTTAGATTTGGTATTTGTCAACTGAGCTTGTAAAGTAGATATCTCTTCTTTCTAGGCATCAACGACCTTAGTCTCTTTCTCCATCTGTGTATAGAGATTTAAAAAAAATTATGTGGTAGAGGCTAACTCAGTATTACCTTGTTCAACTCCTCCTCGGAGACTGCTATATCTCCTCATAAAAAGAAGAATCAAGTTGCTTAATACAAGTGATAACTGAGAGTTCAATAGAGCTTTGAATGTCTTTGCATAGAAATGGAATTGCATCTCCTATCACCAAATGTTGCATAGAAGGAATTGAAATATCCAAAGTACCATCTCTATGTGCTCTAAAAAGATTGGGTATTGTAAGAAAAACATATAGCGTACTGCAAGATTAGACATGAACTAGAACTGAAGGAGTGGAAATGGTACTAATTCAACCACTCACTTAAGATGTTTCCTCTGAAGGACCAAAGGAGAAGGATTAGTATCCTCAATGATGACATCAAGATTTTCAATAGGAGGAGGACAAACCATTGGAGGATCACAACCGATAATGAGGGAATTTCCTTCATAGGGGCAACATATGTCAAGAAAAGAAAAAGGTAGGAACCGAATGTGACATTAGTCACATTACCCCTCATGACTCAAATAAAATGTGATCCACTTTAGCAAGGAGATATGAACTCCAATCAATAGTGATACCCTTTAGCAACATATAAGAAGCTGTAAACAATTCCTTTGAAAGATCATTAGAAGGGGTTTTGGCAAGTATGAACCTGTCTTGAAGGAACTAGCACAACTACTTCCAACGAGGGTTAGAAATCTTAGATACACTAATTTCCCAAGTAGTAATGACGTGCTTAGGATCCAAGACATCCATAGTCTACTTCTGCAAAAGCTTCAAAATGTTCTCATTTGAGAAAAGTTTATAGGTAGCAAGAAAGGTTTCACGTGGTAGGGTAAAGAAAGATTTGTCCAAGCTCTTAGGTGTCCTACGGATAACTGCATGATGAACAAAGCTTGTTGTAAGAAGTTAAGAATTGATAACACATGTCATGATCATCAAGGACAAGTGGTAGTGGAAGAGCCACAAATTTGGATAACTCGACCTTGGAAATAAGGTCAAATTCTAGCAACTACAAATAATCATGAGAAACCAATGGAACATACTGGACCATGGGAGGAGTACGAGGTGCCATTCAGATGGATCACACAACCACACACAGACAATCACAAGGAATGCTTGCAAAACAGAATAATAGCAATGGATAAGATATCAACAAAAGAAATGACTCACATGGACATGATCGATTGACCATCCTAGGCAATCCACATCTTGAAAAATTTCAGCATAACCTCTCCACTTATGCAACCAAAAGCTTCATGAAGTGCAAACATATAGGCACCCAATATCCCTGTATCAGGTAAATAATAATAATGATACACACCATACCTTGATTTAAATCAACATGATCAAAGAAAATTGAACTAAATCAAACCACAATACAATGATAACTAGACCAAACCTGACTAAGATGATCAACAAGGACTGAGATTGCAATCACATCACCCACCCCACATAGTGTTTCATTTAGAAAGGGAATCACGCAATGTAAAGGGAAGGAAAAATTTAAATGAGTGTAACTTTTAATAATTAATTAATAATTGGTGAGTTTTATTAAGTGATAAACCCTAAAAAGAAAAAGATGGTTCATTTTATCCATTAATTAAAAATTATTAAGTTTCACAATGCTTTAATATTTTTCAAACATTGTTCCCAATTCAAGGTCTCTAAACGCATGTTGATTTTTAGAAATTTAATGTGTGTGGAGTGCTATCTTTTTACCACATGCATTTGTGATGGTAGGTTCATTTTATCACAAATTTAAAAAGTATGGTTAGAACACGAAGTGCATGCTACATGAACAACTGGTTCATTTTTATTAAATTATATGTGTGTGTAGCACGGATGCGCATGAAAAATGTGATCAACTGGTTCCTTTTAGCAATTAGTTGTGAGGTTTGGTGCAATAATAATAATAATAATAATAATAATAATAAAAGAAACTGGGGTGTCTAGAGGGGGTATGAATGCAAGTGTATCTAAATGGACATTAAAAAAATCAATTAATATGGCGCGAAAGGATCATGTAATCCAAAATACACTCCAGCTAGTTGAAATTTTTACAATGTAAGGAAAAATACCACAACACCACATATATTTTGTTCAATTTATTTTGGTTTTTTAAAGATTTTTTAATTTTATTTTGATGTATTATATATACATACTATTCAATCAACAAAACAAAGGTTAAATTTTGAAAAAAAAATTCTAGATTTTCTAAATGTTTAGGTAAAGTTTTGACTTTTTATGAAAATTTAATGGAAATTTTGGGTTTTTGTGATATCTTTATTTTTTATGTATTTTTTATTTGTATTTTTCAACTAATATGCATGATCAAAAAATTCAAAAAAAAATTGTTTGCTATTTTTATGTAATTGTTATCATTTAATTTAAATTTAGCAACAGTCCTGCCACTACATGAACAAGACTACACATGTGTCCTCGTGTGTGAACGATCGCGTAAACAATCATACGCACACGCCACATGTGAACACCACAAGCACGAACAAAATGTGAGAACAAGTGGAAGAAAATCTTTGTGGGAGGGGGGAGGAGGAAGGCAAAATTTGTGTTATGGGTGTGGTTTGGAAGGTGGGGGAAGGGCAAATTTTTTTACTTTGAAGGGGGTGGAATTAAAAGGGGGGAGGGGGGGTAATAGGGTGGGTGGGTGGGGATGGAAGTGAGGTGGGTTGGGAGAGGGGACAAAGGGTTTTTTTTTCTTTGGGGGGGGGGGGGGGGGGGGGGGGGGCGCGGGGGGAGGGTTAGGAAATGGGGGGAAGGGACAAAGGGAGGGATGGGCGGGCTGGGGGGGAAATGGGGATGGGGGGTTGGACAAGGGTAGGGGTGGGAAAGGGGTTCATAGGGATGGGGGGTGGGCAATGGTGGGACCGGAAATATGGGCAGTCGAGGGATGGGGTGGAAGAGGGTGGGGGTCAGGGGAGGAGGAGATAAGAGAGAGGAGGCAGAGTATCGGTGGTGGGCTAGCGATGGGATGTGATTAGGTGGCAAGTGGTGTAGGTGAGGCTAGTGGCGAGCAAGGGAGGCAGCGGGCGAAGATAAGTGACGAAGGCAAGAGAGGTGAGAAGAAGAAGGCAGAGGTGGCTTGAAAATGGGGAAGGGAGGATGCGAGGAGCCAGGGGAGACAGAAGGAAGGGGGAAGAAGGAGGAGGAGGCAAGAGAGAAGAAAGGAGAAGCAGAAGAGGAGTAGAAGAAAAAGAAGGGAGGAGGAGGAGGAAAGAGAGAGATGGAAGGGAGCAAGAGGAGATGGTGGAGAAAGAGGGAGAAGAACCTGTAGGGAGGGGGAGCGTAGGAGAGAGAAAGAGGGAGAGGAGAGAATGGGGGTCAGGGAGAGAGAAAGAGGGAGGGAAGAGAGAGAAGGAGATAGAGGAGTAGGTGTGATGGTTGTGAGGGGAAAAATGAGATTTTTTTTTAATTTTTTTTGAAGATAACATATTTAAAATTTTAGCATGCTTCCTCGGCCTGTGCACCAATGTGGGGTAGGGGTAAATGTGATAGGATCGACCAAGAGCAAGGGAAGCAAGCACAAACAAGACACAACACGATGGAATCCTTAACATGCAAGACAAGGCAAAAACTGGCATAATCAAGTCAAGACATGGTTCCAATGGAATAGTTTGCATGGAAAAAACAAGAAAAACATACTCAAAAATCCGAACAAAAAGTAATTCCAAACAATCCATAAGGCAAAACAAGGGGTAACAAAAAGGATAATGTCCAAGGAATGATTATCGATAGGGCTATCAAGTCAGAACGCTATTCCAGGGAAGAATTTGCATTCACATGAAAAAAGGGGGCAAAAATACATATAAACACACAATTAAAAATTAATAACAAGAAATTGATAGGTCGAAAGAAGGGGGAGGGAAAAGTAAAAATATCAGTGGGGAGTAACAGCTCAAGGCTATCCAAATAGGATGCCATTCCATCAAGAAAAGAGTGTGTTCACATGGAAAAAATGCAAAAAACACATAAAAAGAAACCCACAAACGCAAAAATAAATATCGACTAATCTATGCATCGTAAAGAGAGGCTATAAAAATAAAAAATATCTAAGAAAAGATAAAGATTAGGGTTATTACATCAAACTATAGTTTCAACGTGAAAAAGGCTCATTCACATGAAAAAATGCCCAATTCACAACAAATTCTTCAAAAATTAATCATGGATGAACCATTGCTCAAAACTAAGGGCTATAAAAAGTAAAAATGACCGATTCGAAGGAAAGAATAGGTCTATAGGAGTAGATCACAATTTTGATGAATGTAAGGTGCGTTCATATGGGGGATAAGCCAAATGATGAAACAATTGAAAGGGTAGAGAATGGGGTAAATTAGGTCATGTGGGGGAGGAGGTGACCTCAATAGGGCCTAAAGAAAACATGATATCAAGTAAGAATCTGTTAGTAGGGTATTCATGAATGTACACAAAAATGAGACACACACAGAAACATCCCCACACTTAAGACATGAAGAGATTAATTTGACTAATCAATAGGGACCTAACATTTGACTATACCTATACATCCCCAGACTTAAACATAACATGCATATAAAATGAACATAAGAGGTAGGGTTAGAAACACTTGGCCCATTTAATTAGTTGATGTAGATCATCGACATGCACTGGGGATTCAAAGTCATCCATAGGAGGTACCAAGATTCACCTCAACACACTTTTGGCATGGCAAGGACCATGCAACAGCACCTAAGAAGATAGCATTATCGATGAAGATTGTCAGTTAAGGTGTCAAGGGACGAAGAATGCAATACTCAATCTTGACAATTACTCATATTGGGATGATTGATCAGTCACTTATCCCATAACTCACATCGCTCGAGGAGAATGATGGGAACATGTATCTCACACTTGGTTCAAGAATCAACAAGACGGATGGTTCAAAAGGAATATGCCAACGTGTGCATAGTTGATGGTGCATCATTGAGTCCCAACCCATCTGACATAGGTGCAAGAAGAAAAGCCAAGGAGCCTTGTACTGTAGTGCGCCAAATAGAGTGATGTGTGTGTAGTGATGGTGGAGGCCCATCCCATGTATGCATAAGAAAATGAAAACATACCTGACGCTAACTGTCATAACGTCCCTCAATCCCCATGTCTCAGTTGATGAAAGGAAAATCAATCATGATTAGCCCCCCCCCCCTCTGTCTTACACGCTGTTGGATATATACAAGAGGATAACCAAGTTCCTCACACCCATTGATGTAATCCTTACTACCACTTATGCGAAGGTTGTATGCCTTGTGTACAATTGATAATGCAACAATACATACTATCTTGTGCCAACATATGGTGCGAGAAGGAAGATCAGGGAGCCTTATAGTGTTGTGCAGAAGAACAAATCGTACATTGTATGTTGAGAGGCCCAGCCCATGCGTGCAATACTCCATTCACACAGCTCACTTCTCATTTGAAATTAAAGAGGGTAACCCATGCATGCAATACTCCATTCACACAACTCACCTCTTAGTTGATGAAAGGAAAATCAATCATGATTAGCCCCCCCTCTGTCTCACACTCTGTTGGATATATACAAGAGGGAAACCAAGTTCCTCACACCCATTGATGTAATCCTCACTACCACTTGTGCGAAGGTTGTATGCCTTCTGTACAATTGATAATGCAACAATACATACCACCTTGTGCCGACATATGGTGCGAGAAGGAAGGTCAAGGAGCCTTATAGTGTCATGCAGAACAACAAATCGTACATTGTACATTGAGAGGCCCAGCTTATGCATGCAATACTCCATTCACACAGCTCACCTTGAAATTAAAGAGCAAGAACTGGTCACTCATCCCACCCTCTATCTCACACTCTGTTGATAAATATAAAGGGCATCCCATAATCACATTCCCATTTGGTTAGGATGAAAGCTCACGTCACTCAAGGGATTGTCAATGAGGATCGACTTCATTTGGTTGATGATGTCTAGTAGAGTTGACCAATAAAAAAGTGTACTTTAATGCGCCCGCCCCTCAAATTGCGGGACAGGTCTTAGCAATCCATCGAGAGATAAATCTAGAAGACGCCGCCCGGAACTCCCAAGGAATGACATGGGGTTTTCCAACTAAGGTCTCTCGAGTCTGCCTCGCAACGGAACTTATCCAGCCGCTCCCACTAGAATCGACCTGAAGTCTGAGTTCCTAGTAGTCGGGTCTTCCTAACAGCCTTCTAGCGTTGGTCTACAACTGCTCCACTTCACGCAGATACAACTAGACCAAAGCAGACTCATACTGCACTTGATTCAAAGAGAATGGGAAATGAGAGGGATGCATCGCTCAACCTCTTTGCCCATAGGGCATAGTCCCATTCCGGTCCCCTAAAACGATATGAATCAAATTTTTTACTTACAAGTTCTAAGGTCCTCGTCCATCTAACATTCGCATCAAATAAATTCCATTGAGGAAAGCTCTCGGCTAACCGAGACCACCTTGCCATAGGATGGACCTGACGGTCACATCCACCACGCTTCCCTCGAGGGTTGTTTTAGTTATCTAATTACCTACCACATTATGTTTGAGACATAAAAGCAGCTTCCTTAATTAACTCGTGAATCACAGGTTCCTTTACGTAATTTAGGGCATAGACACGAAGACAAGATAAAACAAGATCAAACACTTTCTTAACTTATCTTCAGATTAATGTTTGTCTCCCGCCCATACAGGAGAATTAAGTGTCCCTTTTTGCCTCTATAGAAATAATCCTTCCGTACCCCGAAAATAAAAACCCAAAGGTTTATCCTACTAAGATTCTGCCTTGTAACTAGTATCAAGGCCTCGAGATCCCATCTCGAGTCACGTGGAACACTTGTGTAGGGTCTGGAGGCATTGGGATTTACGGCCAGAGCCCCCCTAGCACCCAAGCATCCTCCTACGGCAAGTAACTTCCATGGAGAGACCTCTCGCGGTGGGTTCAATCCACATTCTCGGCGTGGATTCATAACCCCCTTGGTTAGGGTTTGGCAGTTCGCGGGGGTAGCTAACGCCATCCTTTCTTAATTATTTCCTTTAGGAAACCATCTACAACTGAAACAACCAGCCTAATAACATTTACTAGGGAAAATATCCCTTTAGTTCCCATGGCAATCAATCATCACAGACCCAACCATGAAATCATCAATCACAAACAACTTGGATTAGCATCCAAAACCACATCAAGCAATCACCTTGCTTATGACCCATCTATCCTTAGTAAGATTCTCTCCTCTTACCAACACAACCAGTCGATATTCACTTGGAGATACCCTTTTCAAACAATCAAGCATAACTTGGGTCAACAGTCTATTTAGAGTTTAGATCACCAACTCCTATTAAGCTAGGAACGTATCCATTTGCAATAATCTACAGCAAGATCAATAAATCAATTTGCAGGCAATTATACTTATTCCTAATGCACCGGATCTTATGTGACTTGTGTGTATGAAAGTCTAGGTTTCTATCCATCGGTGCAATTGCATCCTATGAACGGAAACTAACATTTCATGTGTTTAATTCTTATGCAGATGCAAATCATGATTTTTATTGGTTAATTTAAGCATTGCTCTACGCGAAGGTCTATCATTTTATGTAAAAATTTATGAAAACCTTATCATTTCATGTGCGTGAATCCATGCAGAATCCATTCTATTTGCCCACTTGACTCCCATGCATTCATCCCGTATTTGCAATATTTCGTGCAACAATATTTCATGTACTAGGCTAGTCAATATTTCATGCAACTCATGCACTTGACTTTTCATAATCATGCACTTTAAGTATGAAAGAAAAACCATGAACGATAAGCAATAAGAATAGTGGGAGGGTTAGAGGATACCCTTTTTGAGTGGGTAGTCGATGTCATTTTACTAGGTGTCACGAGCCATCCATGGACTTCCAGTCTCATGCGTCTGCGTAACCTTGAGTGTCCTTGATTTCTTGATGGTCGTGAACGAGTCTTCGTACTTGGCCTTCTGATTTCTCTTCAAGTTCTCTTCTTTCTCACCTTCTTCTTCTTCTTCTTCATGGCTAGGGGGGGAGGGGTGTCCTGGCGGCTTGACGGAGCAGGGGAGGAGCTGGGCGGTGCAGCTGCCTGGCGAACGATGTGGGGGGAGTTTCTTGTCGGAGGCCCAGGGGGGCCGTTGCTGCTGCATGGAGGGGGGGAAGGTGACGAGTTAGAGGGGAGGCAGCAGCTGCCTGGCGAATGAGGTGGGGCACTCTGTGTCTCAGCCCACAAGGGGCCTTATAGAGGGGGGAGGCATGGGGGAAGCACGGTGGGGGGACATTACATCCTCTCCCCCTTAGAGGAATCAAGATGTCCTCATCTCGAGAAGAAACTGGGGTAGACAAGCACTAGTGGGGCTTATGGCTTGTGGGTTAAGACCCACCATGCATTTGTTGCACAACTCTATTCATGCAACACTCAGTCCTTTAATGTTTTCACTCTGATACCAACTGTAACGTGCCCGCCTCTCAAATTTCGGGACACGTCTTAGCAGTCCATTGAGAACTAAATCTAGAAGACGCCACCCGACACTCCCAAGGAATGACACGGGGTTTGCCAACTAGGGTCTCTTGAGTCTGCCTCGCAACGGATCTTATTTGGCCGCTCCCACTAGGATCGACCTGAAGTCCGGGTTTCTAGTAGTCCAGTCTTTCTAACAACCTTCTAACATCGGTCTACAACTACTCCACTTCGTGAAGATACAACTGGACCAAAGCAGACTCATACCGCACTTGGTTCAAAGAGAATGGGAAACAAGAGGGATGCATCGCTCAACCTCTTTGCCCGTAGGGCATAGTCCCATCCCGGTCCCCTAAAACAATATGAATCAAATTATTTACTTACAAGTTCTAAGATCCTCGTCTATCTAACGTTCGCATCAAATAAATTCCATTGAGGAAAGCTCTTGGCTAACCGAGACCACCCTGCCGTAGGATGGACCTAACGGTCACATCCACTATGCTTCCCTCGAGGGTTATTTTAGTTATCTAATTACCTACCACCTTATGTTTGACACATACAAGTAGCTTCCTTAATTAACCCATTAATCACAGGTTCCTTTACGTAATTTAGGGCATAGACATGAAGACAAGATAAAACGATATCGAACACTTTCTTAACTTATCTTTAGATAATGGAAACTAACATTTCATGTGTTTAATTTTTATGCAGATGCAAATCATGATTTTTATTGGTTAATTTAAGTATTGCTCTATGCGAAGGTCTATCATTTTATGTAAAAATTTATGAAAACCTTATCATTTCATGTGTGTGAATTCATGTAGAATCCATTCTATTTGTCCACTTGACTCCCATGCATTCATCCCGTATTTGCAATATTTCATGCAACAATATTTCATGTACTAGGCTAGTCAATATTTCATACAACTCATGCACTTGACTTTTCATAATCATGTACTTTAAGTATGAAAGAAAAACCATGAACGATAAGCAATAAGAATAGTGGGAGGGTTAGAGGACACCCTTTTCGAGTGGGTAGTTAATGTCATCTTGCTAGGTGTCACGAGCCATCCACGAACTTCCGGTATCATGCGTCTGCGTAACCCTGAGTGTCCTTGATTTCTTGATGGCCGCGAACGAGTCTTCGTACTTGGCTTTTTGATTTCTCTTCAAGTTTCCTTCTTTCTCACCTTCTTCTCCTTCTCCTCCTCTCTCTCCCTCTTCTTCTCCTTCTCTCTCTCCCTTCCTCTTCTTCTTCTTTTTCTACTCTTCTTTTCCTTCTCTTTCTCTCCTCTTCTTCTTCTCCTTCTCCTTTCTCTTCTCTCTTCTTCTTCTTCTTCTCTTCTTCTCCTTCTCTCTCTATCCCTCTTCCTCTTCTTCTCTCCTTCTCCTTCTCTCTCTCCCTCTTCTTCTCCTTCTCTCTCTCACTCTTCTTCTCCTTCTCTCTCTCCCTCTTCTTCTCCTTCTCTCTATCCCTTCCTCTTCTTTTTCTTTTTCTACTCTTCTTCTCCTTCTCTTTCTCTCCTCTTATTCTTCTCCTTCTCCTTTCTCTTCTCTCTTCTTCTTCTCCATCTCTCTCTCTCCATCTTCCTCTTCTTCTCTTCTTCTCCTTCTCTCTCTCCCTCTTCTTCTCCTTCTTTCTCCCTCTTCTTCTCCTTCTCTCTCTCCCTTCTTCTTCTTCTTCTCCTCTCTTTCCCTCTTCTTTACCTTCTCTCTCTCCCTTTCTCTTTTTCTTTTTCTTCTTCTTTTTCTTCTTCTTCTTCTTCTTCTTCTTCTTCTTTATGGTCGGCAGGGGGGGGGTGTCCTAGCGGCCTGATAGAGTAGGGGAGGAGTCGGGTGGCGCAGCTGCCTGGCGAACGAGGTGGGGGGAGTTTCCTGCCAGAGGCCCAGGGGGGCTGTTGCTGCCGCATGAAGGGGGGGAAGGTGATGAGCATGAGGGGGGGCAATTGCATGGCGAACGAGGTGGGGCGTTCTGTGTCTCAGCCCACAAGGGGCTTTATAGAGGGGGGAGGCACGGGGGAAGCACGGGGGGGGACATTACATGTACCCAGGGAGGTAGCCAACAAATTGAAAAATTCAATTGCTAGTGAGAGATGTCGTCTATTGTTGTAGGAGTCAGATGCACTGCTTGAGTTGCACGATACAAAGCACCAAGGGAGGCGGCTTTGAAACTACATCTTGAAAAGTTTGACTAATTGTTCAATTGATGTGTGCTAGAAGGTGTTGCCACCTTTTCCATAGCCAGCTTCTCGTTAAAGGGTGTTTACCATCTTTTCTTGGAATGAGGCCTGTTATGATAACATGAAATTTTTACATTTTCTCCCATAAGAGTTTTGATTTTTTAATCCTCTTTGTAACTTTGAGAGGGAAACCTCCTTGGGCTAAAATTAGGACCGAATTGTCTAGACTTCGGTTCTTAGGCTTTGATTCTATATCTTGGGTGGTCATCATTGATTCCAACAAGTTGAATCTTGTTTCCTCATCCTTTTTCCTTCATTCATGCATCTCCTTCAGAGAGAAAATATCTTATGTATGGTTATTTCTTAAACAGAATGAATAGAAGGCTCTAGGGAGAGTTGGTTTTTGGGTACATTCAGTGGCTAAATGTCCCACCTAATAACACTTTTTGCACCATGTATTTGTAAAAACAATTGCACGGCGCAGCGAACAAAATCTGAGAAAGAGATAGAGAGTACACAACAGATAAGAGGAGAATCAGTAAATTCTTTAGCTCCAAACAACTAATACAAAGATGGCTCTGTCCACCCTTACGCTTCCAATGTGTGAAGCTTAGATGGCGATCTAGACAGAAGATAGGTGAAGAGCTTAAGGCTAGCTGGAATAATAACTCTGACTGGGTGAAAGATGAATGATCGATGGCTGTGAAGGGTTTTAGCTTTTATAGCCCATGAAGGCCGTTAGGTCGGCCTGACTGACCTACCATATGAGCCTCCACTAGTCGGCTAGGGAATATACCATCGAGCTGGGGGCGCTGCCCCCGGATCCCAAAATAGGGGCCCCTTTTAACTCCCTTACCCAAGGGCCGCTGCAACTCAATGCAATGCGCCTCGAGTTGCTACCAGCTTAACCACTCCATCTAACCCAAATATTAGACCCAAAATGGTCACCTTTTTGCCATCGGGTCACATAGACCTCATCTGATATACAAGTCAGGACTCAACCAATGTCCGAGCTCACATTTGGCTTCTCCTCATAATGGGGCCTTACAACTTTGAGCACCATGGATCATTGGTGGCACCTAATGAGGGTGGGGCATTGATCATATCTAACAACCCCCCTCAATGTCCACCCATAGGTGAACTATCTCCTCGGCCCAATGTCGAGTCTCTGAAGATGAACTTGAAGCAGATTCTTCGTAAGTGCTTTGGTGAAGATATTTGCTCCATTCTCCTCTGTTGGGATAGTAGACCAGTTCCACTATCCCATCCTCCATCAAATCATGCACATAGTGATATTGGATCTCTATATGTTTGGTGCATGCATGAAACATTGGATTTTTGGCAATGGCGATGCAACTCTGATTGTCACATCTCAGCATAGTTGGTTCTTCATCCTGCACTCCCATATGCCATAGAATCCTTCTCAACCATACTGCTTCACTTGCAGCAAAACAAGCTGCCTTGTACTCTGCTTCGGTAGAAGACTATGCCACTGTTGGCTGCTTCTTACTAATCCAAGAGAAAATTCTTGAACCCAAAGAGAAACAATAACCAGAAATTGACTTCCTGGAATCACTGCCTCCTGCCCAGTCTGATTCACAGTTCCCCACAAGAGAAGTTCCGAAATAGTATGTGATACCATAGTCAAGAGTTCCTTCAAGTATCTAAGCACCCACATCCCAGCCTTCCAATGACTCTCATGAGGTTTGTTTGAGAACCTGCTCAAAACACCAATAGCAAAACTGATATCTAGTCTGGTGTTACACAAGTAGATCAGACTGCCAACCTCCTATATCTCCCAATGTCTGCTAGTGCTGATGTATCATCGATGGATAACTTTGCATTCACCTCCATAGGTGTAGCTATCTCCTTGCACTCGGTCATGCCAAATGCCTTCAAGATCTCCCATGCATACTTCTTCTGAGAGATGAAGATCTTTCCTAGCTCTTGCCAGACTTCAATCCCTAAACAATAGTGCAGTAAGCCCAAGTCTGTCATTTCAAACTCAGAACTCAAAGCCTTTTGAGTTTGGTTGATCATATCTTCATAGTCACCTGTAATAAAAAGGTCGTCCACATATAGGACAATCACTACAGACTTTTTACCATCCCTATAAACATACAAGTTAGCATCTGAGGCACATCTTTTGAAGTTTAGGTTTAAAAAGAACTAACCTATCGCTAGTACCATGCTCTGGAGGCTTGTTTCAGCCCATACAATGCCTTCTTCAGCTTACACACTTTGTTCTCAAAATGGGGGGCCTCAAACCCTTGGCTGAGCCACGTACACCTCCTCCTTGAGGTCACCATTTAAGAACGCTGACTTAACATCCATTTGGTACACTGACCACTTTTGGTGGGCAACCACTGCAAGTATCGTGCGAATAGTGGTCATTCTAGCAGTTGGGGCAAATGACTCTTGAAAATCAAACCCTTCAACTTGTGAAAATCCTTGGGCAACCAGTCTAGCTTTGTACTTTTCTAAGGTACCATCAGCCTTGTATTTTACCTTCCAGATCCATTTGGTGCCAATAACCTTCCGCTTTGCTGGTTGATCCACTAGCTCCCAAGTGTCATTCTTCATTATGCTGTCATACTCCGCTTGCATAGCAGCCTTCCATGATGGATCTACAAGTGCTTCTTCTAAGTCAGTTGGCTCCTTTACTTCTCATAATCTCAACCATCAAGGCCATATTGACTATGTGAGCAAAAGCCCTCCTTTTCTCCTCTATTCTCTGAGACCTCCTTGGTCCATTTGCCTTCTCCTCAACAGATGTAGGTATAGGATTATTGTGGTCATAGAGCTGCTTCACCCAGCACGACAATGGATTTTTCGGGTGGGTGATGTCAGGTTGGTGAACTTTTTCCTCATCATCTGAAGATGATGCTTCCTCCTCCTTAAGGATAGGGACAGCTCTCGGGACAGGTTCATAGTGGACTACTTCTTTGCTTGATGATAAAGTGGAAGAACTTGCCTTCTCCTCCTCCACTATATGTGGCTCCTCCTTGAACACCACATCACGACTCGCGATGATCTTCTTTGCCTCTTGGTCATATAATTTGTAAGCCTTCTTCTCATCACTACAACCCAAGAAGATACATTTTTTGCTTTTTGCTTTTAACTTGTTTCTCTTCTCATGTGGAACATGTGCATAACATTCACATCCAAAAATTCTGAAATGTGAGACAGATGGTTTCTTACCAGTGTAAGCCTCATGAGGTGTTTTTCCCCTGAGAGCCTTTGTGTAGCTCTGATTTAGAATGTAGACTGCAGTATTAACAACTTCAGCCCAAAAATGGTTAGGCAATCCCTTGCCCTTTAGCGTGCATATTGACGCCTCCACAATGGTGCGATTCCTGCGTTCCACAACACCGTTCTGCTGAGGTATGTGAGGCGTCGTCAATTGACGCTTGATCCCTTTGCTCTTGCAAAAGTCTTCAAACTCCTTTGAGTTGAACTCACCACCACCATCTGTTCTAAATTTCTTTACATTTTTTCCTGTTTCATTCTCAACAAGTTTTAGCCATTCTTTAAACTTACCAAAAGCTTGAGCCTTATCACGAAGGAAGTACACCCTACATCTTCCTACTATAGTTGTTGACAATCAACATAAAATAAGAAGATCCCCCCAAGGCATGTGTAGGCATCTTACCACACAAGTCAGCATGCACCAACTCTAGAGGAGCCTGTGCTCTATTTTTGCTTTCTTGTGGAAATGCCTTTCTCTGTTGCTTGCCCATCATACAAGCTTCACATGGTTCCTTCAATTTAGTTATTGTAGGTAGGTGAGCAACCATACCTTGCTTTTGCATCTCCTTCAACACTGCAAATCCGATGTGTGCAAACCTTTCATGCCAAAGCTTACTTGTGCCCACTCCAGCAGTGGCTGTAAGAGCACTTAGCTCATACACGTTGTTTCTTCTTTCTTCTTTGCCAACAATTGTGCCAGCACTATCAAAATTTTTTGCACATATCTTCTTGAACCTCGCTTCATGACCAAGACCAGTTATGGCAGCAAACTGATAACAGATTTCTCCTGATTTCAGGAACATACAACACATTTGAAAGCTTTTTGACTTCACCATTTGCAGCAACAAAAGAAATAGTACCTGTGCCCGCAGCAGGGCATTTAGCATCATTTCCAACCGTCACAGTGATGGATTCTTGTAGAGGTTGCATAGAATTGTATAGGCCTTTCTTGTTATGTGACGAGAGGCCCCACTATCCAACACCCATGAGTCAGTGGTAGATTCTTCTTGTGCCGAGGAGTACACTTCCTCAATGGTCGCCATGAATAATTCCAACTTTGCTTCAGCCGTATTGGTTGTCTTTCCCTTTACTTTTAAGGGTACCATTCTTTTCGTCTGCCTTCTTGACACGACAATCTGCAATCGCATGTCCTTTCTTCTTGCAGTAGAAGCACTCTCCTTGAAACTTCTTTTTTTCGCCCTTCTTCTTTTTGTCACCATCATTTTGTGTGGAGGAACCACCTTTGCCTTTTGCATTGGCAGAGAATGCAGCATCTCCATTGTTGCTTCCTTCTTGGGCTTTCAGCCTCAACTCCTCCTCCACCAATAATGCACAAAACTCCTCAAAAGTCAAAACTTGAGGTCTCACTTGAGTATTAAGGGCAGTTACTAGTCCATCAAACTTTTGTGGACAAATCCGAAGACACCTCCGAGCTAGCTCTTTGCTAGTATTTTGTATCCCAGCACCAACCATCTGGTCGCGTAGATTCTTAATTCGAGTGATGAATGCTTCAACCGTCTCTCCTTCAGCAAACTTCTCCACTGCTAGTTGATTCTCCAAGTTTTGAATCCTTGTTTGGTTTCGTGTTTCATACTGATTCCTTAGTACATTCCAAGCCTCTGATGCTTTGGTTGTATGCTGAATCAAAGTCAGAACACTGTCAGAACAGCTTGTAACTAAGGCACACAATGCATCTGCATTCCTTTGTTTCCAAGCTCGTAGAAGATCTGCATTCGGATGAATCATCACACTAGAATTTGATGGGTTGGGGGTAGGCTGTGGTTATGCGTCAGTCCCCAGCACAGTCTCCAAAAGCTCATAAGAATCAAGGATAGTTGTAATTTTGAACTTCCACAAGGTCTAGTTTGTACCATCTAACTTGCCTTCGCTAAAGGTTGGCAGACGAGTCCTCAGTGTTTGAATAGCCGGTACAACAACACCACCTCCTGCACCACTTCCTAATGCGCCAGAACCGCTTCTGGAAGTCGACATAGTTTCTCTTTGATATTGAAGCCTTTTCCTCTTGCACACTCTCCAATCTCTAGAGCCCCCTGGGCTCTAATACCATGTAAAAACAATTACATAGTGCAACGAACAGAATCTGAGAAAGAGATAGAGAGTACACAACAAATAAGAGGAGAATCAGTAAATTCTTTAGTTCCAAACAACTAATAGAAAGATGGCTCTGTCCACTCGCGCACTTCCAATGTGTGAAGCTTAGATGGCGATCTAGACAAAATATAGGTGAAGAGCTTAAGGCTAGCTGGAACAACAACTTTGACTGGGTAAATGATGAATGATCGATGGCTGTGAAGGGTTTTAACTTTTATAGCCCGCGAAGGCCGTTAGGTCGGCCTGACCGACCTACCATATGAGCCTCCACTAATCGGCCAGGGAATATTCCCTTTACCATCGAGCCAGGGGCGCTACCCCTGGACCCCAAAATAGGGGCCCCTTTTAACTCCCTTACCCAGGGGCCGCCGCAACTCAATGCAATGCGCCTCGAGTTGCTACCAGCTTAACCGCTCCGTCTAACCCAAAGATTAGACCCACAACGGTCACCTTTTTGCCACCCAGTCACATAGACCTCATCTGATATACAAGTCAGGACTCAACCAATGTCCGGGCTCAGATTTGGCTTCTCCTCATAATGGGGGCCTTACAACTTTGAGCACCATGGATCATTGGTGGCACCTAATGAGGGTGGGGCATTGATCATATCAAATAGTATTACATCGCATCACATCTCTTCCATCTCCAACAAAGTTGGATATGTTGGCGGTGTTGACCTTCAACATCTACAGCTGTTCTATAATCACATCCATCAACTCCTTCTTAATGCTTGCGACTAAATTGGACAAATAGTCCTTTAAATTTTCTCCTCCTTGAGTACTTGTAGTAGGGTTTTGCAAAGTCTCTATAATTACTGCATAGACTAGTTCGGTTGGTCAATAGGGTCCTTTATTCAATTCTGATTCAGGGGGCTCCTATTGAGTTTCATGGTTGCTAGTTTCAATTGGTAGGGTTCCACTATTGTTGTTGAGTCACCATTGGGAAAATTATTTAAGGCCACTATTATTATAGTTGAACCATCATTTGGTGGGTATACCATTCATAGCATGGGAGGAGGTAAGACTCCCCTTCCTGAGGTCATTGACAGCCTTGCTTCAAATTCATCATACAATCTTGCACCTTCTACTATAGCTTGCATATTAACTAGTCTTCTCAGCTCTACAAACTTATGAACTTTTGGTTGTAGGCCTCTAAGAAAAACTCCCTTCTAGATATCTTCATCCAAGTGATGTTTGGTCTATCTCTTCAATATGGATTCCATTCTAGAGACATATGCTTCCACCCTAAAGGACTGACTTAAGTTCATGAACTCCTCTCACATAGCTCTTTAAAACCTTCATGCCTGAATTTAGTGAGGAAGGCCAACTTCATGTCATTCCATGTGCTAAAAGTTCTTACTGCTCATATCTTATACCATTGAAATGCTACAACTTTGAAAGTGGCGGCTAGGAATATTGCCAACCAATGCTCGGGGGTTCTGGCATTGTTAACACAATGAACTCAGCTACATAAAAATTAGGATTTTTATTGTACTCTCCCTTAAAGTTGGGCAATGGGACTACATTTACTCACATGTCAATATCTCTAAGACGAATCTAACTAGGAAGGGGACCTTGAGTTGCCATGGGGGCTTCTATAAAGAGTGCCACAAACTTTGGGTTTTGACTTAGCTCTTCTCACATACCTATGGACTCGTTCTAGTGCTTGCCTCTTCATCATGTCATTCATGAGGGAGTTAAATCCAACTAGTTTATATGTACTCAATAGAACAGAAACAAAAGGGCTTTAGTCTCTAGAGAACTCTCTTGCCAATGTTTCTTCTACTTCTTTTCAATATCTATGAATTTATCTTTCATTCCACTCTAGAGGGAAAGATATTTAGTTCTAAAAGTATCAAAAACTCATTCTTCTAAGGACTGCTATAGTGCCATTGTCTTGATAACAGGAACTTTGGAGGGTTTCAATAGCATAAGCTATGAAGATACTCTATCTACTAACTTTCAATGAGTTGCCAATTGGACAAACAAAGGGTTGTCAGTGTACCAAACAAAGGGTTGTCAGTGTACAAATGAGTTGCCAATTGGACAAACAAAGGGTTGTTAGTGTACCAAACATCCCATGTATCTTGTTGTTGAGCATCCACCACAAACTAATTCCAACTCTTTTTCTTCTTGTTCTTACGAACTTCAAATGACCACGACTCTTAAAGCTTCTTCACAATCTCCCACTTGATGATGTCTGAAAATTCTTCAATAATGAAGGCCAAATCTCCTATGGATGTTCAGTCTCTCTATTTCTACTTCGCTCTTTAGTTTTGCGAAAAATAGTTAGCTATTGTGATACAACTTTCTATAGCTTTAGAAGAAGGTAGGATCAATTTGTCACATAGAACCTGCATCAAGATAGTGACATGCTTCTACCATTGAGGAACACACTTATTATAGAAAGAGTCTTTGGCAATGAAGATCTCCAATTCTTCAAATGTAGTAGTAAGAATTTTCTCTAATCTTTTTCTTCCTTTTCCAACTGTGCCACTTCTTTCATTTTCAACCTCTATTGGTGCTTATTTATGGCAAATTTCCCTGGCTTTGCACCAAAAACATGGAGCCCCAAGAGGAACAACAAGAAAAATGGAGAATATACTACAAGAAATTCTATCGTATATCATCAATAAGCATTTTTTTCATAGTTTAATCAACTACAAGAAAAAAAACAATGCCAATCTTCTCAAATCTTCACACAACATCACATAGTAATTATCCCACGAATTTATCACAATAGAACATCAACACATTCTTTATATTCCTCATAGAAACCATCAAAGAACCACAATGACACAAAAGAAAGATCAACTTTGAATGGAAGTTATCACATAGATTTCATCTTTCATCATCTTCATAGTTTTCATAGTCCCTCTCATGTAGATACAATGTTTGTCATAGAAAATTGGCTATCTCTCATACTCTCACACATGCACACATATGCTCTCTCATAATAGTACATTAGAATAATGAAGAATAACCATCCATAAACCCTCTTTGGCTGTGGATATCCCTCCCAAGAGGCATGTCTGATATGAAGGGTCACCAGAGCCACTACAGTATCCTTTCATAGCTCAACAATGTCACTATCACTTTAGTCTTTAATTGAGTCATCAGCTGTAACATGTCCACCTATCCACTTGTAGGTCACGTCTTAGCAGCCCATCGGGAAGAGAGTCTAGAAAGTGCTGCCCGGCACTCCCACGGAATGTCACGGGGTTTGCGATCTAGGTCTTCCCGAGTCTGCCATGAAGCGGAAGCATTCCGACCGTTCCCACTTAGGATCGACCTGAATCAAGGTTTCCTAATGGTCAAGCTCCTCGGAGGTAACTAGCGTCGAGCCCCAGACGAACTACTTTATGCAAAAACATCAGGGTTGAAGTGGATTTATACTACACTTGGTTCAAGGAGAATGGGAAACGAGAGGGATGCGAAGCTTGACCTCTTTGCCCATAAGGCATAGTCCCATTCCGTTCCCCTAAAATAGTATAAATCGGGACTCTAGTTTCCTAGATTCTAGGTCATCATTACCTTGCTGCCAATTCCATTGAGAAAAGTTCTCGGCCAACCGGGACCACCCTTCCGTAGGATGGACCCATGGTCACATCCACCACACTTTCCTCGGGTTGCTTTAGTTATCTAATTACCTACCACATTTAGTTTGACAAGCAAAAACAACTTTCTTAATTAATCAATTAATCACTGGTTCCTTCACGTAACTTAGGCACAGACATAGAAAAACAATGTCAAACAAGATCCTTTTCAACATTTGATCTTTATTTATCAGTCTTTGGAATACATCATATAATCCAGCTCGAAGGCTATTCCATAATCCGCCCGAAGGCTATTCCAGCTATCCTCAAGGATCGCTATTCCAAGTTTCCACCCGTAGACTAGTATGTGAGCCTCGAGACCCAATCTTGAGTCATGTCGGCCTCTTGTGCAGGACCCGGAGGCAAGGGATTTACGGCCAGAGCCCCCCTGGCACCCAAGCGCCCTCCTTCTCCAAGTAGCACCCATGGAGAGACCTCTCGCGGCGGCGGGCTCGATCCACGTATCCCGCACAGCTAACAACCCCCTTGGATAGGGTCAGGCAGACAGTCGGGGGTAACTAATGCTCCCTCTCCCTCTAGGCTTTCAACCTGAAGCATTATTTATTTTCCAGTATTAGTTCCTTGAGCAAAGAACTACAAACAGTGCTCCTAAGTGTAAAACACAAGCATTCCAGTGGTTGTTTGTAAGGCCAACTGCTAAGGTGTGAATCCTTCTCTCCGAATACATCCAGCATTCGATCCGGGATCAATTGCGACTTGGAAAGATTCCAAGGGTTTCGTAAGCTAAGTTGCTTGTTTACCCTTTTATCCTTGGGTTAGGGTTTATACCTAGTTAACCCAAATTGTTTCCGCCTTACGTTTCCATTAAAGACAATAAATCCTGGGCAACCTCGTCGCCCTAACTTGATTGGTCAATTGCTTGCTAGGCAATTCATAATTTCCCTAACTTGGCAAATCAGCCCCAAGGAAGGGTGATATAGCAGGATGACTATCATCCTCTTGTAAATTAGACTTGTACTTAGAACCTGCCAACCCTTGTTCTAAGGAGTGGCAATACTATTTTGTGGTTTAGACACAAAACCATGCGATGTTGCAACTTGTTGCACGAGATAAGTGTCGCACCTATCTTGAGGGATTATTTCTCCCATCACACAATATTCCTTGGTTAAGAATACCTTTGGTCAAGATGTAGGGTTTGGGAGTCCTCTCGACCCAACCCAACCCTAACCCTGCTAGGCCGATAACGCTTAGCCCTAGGGTTTCTAATTTCCTTGTATAAGTCTAGTATTAGGCCAATTGATCCTTAGAGTAAGAACCCTAGATCGTTCTTGCATGGGCGTTTAACTAACCCTAACGTTTCGTGAATGTGGTTAGGACCTTTGAGGTCGAAAATATTAAGCCGGTTTCCCAAGTGTGATACTAGGCAGAATTTTATCGCGGCTTAGCTCTACCTAGCGCATTGAGGTGATTATCATTTGAGTTACACCATTACAAGCGATTAACCTAATTGATCTAATTGTCTTGCGACAATACTTTTCCTAAAAGATGTAAATAATTGCAAGATATAACATTCCATGCAGATATGCGATTCATAAACTTTTTCCTTCTATGTAGCTATAAGTTCTACAATGATTGTTACTTTCCTTGCCTAAACTATAATGATTGACAATTCAGTGCTAACCTGTATAAACCCTACATTGATTTACATCAAGAACTATGCCTATAAACCCTTCGTTTAATGCGTTGAATTCAAGATTGAATATGAAAATGCATCTTTTCCTAAATATAAACTTCGATAAAAGAACTCCATGCATATGAGGGAATGCCATGAGACCATTAATGATTTAACCCATCCTTTAGCACTTAAAATGTAACCATCCTCGCATGCAATTTGCAAGTTCATAATTCCTTTCCATGCATTGCGACGATTTGGACATCATTCAATTGGGCGTCTAAGATTATCCTCTATATGAACCACGACCATGAATTTAGCATCATGCGACATAAGCTCTATCCTTCTTAGCATGATATCATCTTCTAAGTTATGCATTATATGTTCAAGAAGATTGCAACCTGGGCATGGAAGTGCAAACAATTTCAAATGCAAGACATGCAGCTAAATCTTGTAAGACGAATGAATAAATGCATTCATAACTTCCCCATGAAAATTAAACATGCCTAATGCATCCCTTTCATGCGGAATTAATTTTTTAAGAACTTGGGCATTGAGATTCGGGGTGTTGTCCACACGTGTGCTCAGGGTAGAAGCTCCCACGTGTGCGCCTTGCGTCTTGTGTTTGGGGCCATTGACAAATTAAATCACGGTTCAGCAACTTCCTATTGGCTCTCTTTACGTGTTATGAAGCTCTTTTTGCTCGGGGTTCTCTTCTTCTGTGCAGGAATGGGCCTTACAGTCGCGGGTTTTAAAAAACCCGAGAGCACGGGTGAATAAGGCTTAAGGAGGCCTTTAATGGAAGCTTCCAAAGAAGCTTCCAAGCTTCTGTCAGGAGATTACGTGGAGAGAGAAGATGAGGATGGAGGTGATGATGAGGATGACGAAGAAGGAGATGAAGAGGATGATGATTATATGATGATGGCGATGATGGCAGGGGCATGGCAGCAGCGGCCTGGCGGCAACCCTGGCGGTGTGAGGGCAGTGCGGCGGCGATGGCGGGCAGCACAACAACCTGGCAGACAGCATGACTCCCTCTCTCTCTCTCTCTTTCCCCTCCCCAAGTTCCAGTGGGGGTCATATAGGTTGTGAAGGGGGGGGGATAGCTATCCACATGGCTAGCTACGCACTGTCTCCTCCCTCCCCCATGCTCTTCACCTCTCAAGGTCCTCTCACACTCCCTCTCCCCGCCATGCATCGGTTGGGGGGGAGGGGGTTATTATAAAAAAATTTGCGAAAATTTTAACCATTATCCCTTTTTTTCCCCCTTGAAAGGGGTGTTCTCGTGGAAGCCACGGGTTTTTAGCCACGGTCTTCCATACGCGATGCGGGCTAGAGTTCGTTGATACACGCGAAGTAAGCACTTAGCCAAGGGTCTTTTTGTCGCGGGGAGGTCACTTGAAATTGCTCTTGTGTGGGGTGTGCGGGGTCTAAAATCATTAATATTTCGTGCAAAAATATTCTCTCTCCCTTGGAGGAATCGAGATGCCCTCATCTCGAGAAGAATTGGGGGTATTGTTGGTTGAGAGTACTTTCATCCATGCAAGTGGCATCCTCTTCGGGATAGTCTTTCCACTGGACGAGGTATTCTCTCAAGGTCCTGGATCTCAAATGCCTCTCCCTAACATCTAAGATCCTGTCAGGCCGTAGCTCAAGGACTCCTTGGCTAGGCATTACAACTTGTTGATCATTAAGTACGTGACTAGGGTTAGGTACATACTTTTTCAATAGACTGATATGGAATACATTATGAAATTTTAGGTTTTCAAGGAGTTGCAGTCTGTAAGCATTAGGCCCTAGGCACTTGAGGATCTTGTAGGGTCCACAATACCTTGGACTTAGCTTTTTGCATTCACCCAAGGATAGGAAACTCTTCTTTGGGCGTACGCAAATGAAGACCATATCATCTTCAGCGAAGGATCTGTCTTGACGTTTCAGGTCCGCATAAGCCTTCTGTCTGTCCTTGGTGTCTTGGATGTCCTGTCTTATTGACTTGATTTGGTCATCCATGTCTTCTAGCATCTACTTTGAAGCTTCAACCCTCAAGGTTGGATCCGAGAAGTTTAAAGGACTACGATAATCGTGCCCATACAATGCTTGAAAAGGGATCATTTGAATGCTTTGTTGGTAAGAAGCATTGTAGGCAAACTCAACCAGTGGCAAATATTGAATCCACTTTTTGGGTTCGCGACAGCAATGTGCCCTAAGCATATCCTCAATGACTTGGTTGACTCGTTCTGTTTGACCATCAGTTTAGGGATGATAAGCTGTACTGAAATAGAGTTTAGTCCGAATGGCCTCGAAGATCGCCCTCCAGAAGTGTGACGTGAAGAGAGAATCACGATCACTAATGATCATTCTAGGTAACCCATGCAATTTGAATATTTTGTTGATGAATAACCTTGCGATGTCTGAGTCTTTATAGTTTGTCTTAACAAGGATAAGATATGCAACCTTGGTGAGCATATCCACCATGACCATAATTGAGTTGTATCCTCCCTGTACTTGGGACATGCCAACAACAAAGTCCATACTAATGAATTCCCATTTCATTTGGGGAATGTCAAGTGGTTGCAATTTCCCTAGCTTTTTGACATGTTCGGCCTTAATACGTTGGCAAGACAAACATTCCATGACATATTTGAGAATGTCACCTTTAAGCCTATCCCAATAATAGCTTTTTCTGACCACATTGAGGGTCTTGGCATAGCCTGGATGTCCTGAGAAAGGGGAGTCATGGGCTTCCCAAAGTATCTTCTACTTGAGTGATTGGCTTGTCGGTATACATAATCTCGTTCTATAGTAGACAAGTCCAATATTGATAGAGAATTCTTGATACTTTGTTTGTAGCTTCGGGTCTTGATCTTTGATAGGGATCTCTCTTAGCAATTTTTGATAGATTGGATCATGGCATGCCTCTTCTTTAGCTAGCTCAAGAATTGGGTTGTTTGGCATGGATACCTTTGTGGCTAGATATCTTGCTATTTGATGGAACTTGCAAAATCAGAGAATTTAGAAACGCCTTGCGACTGAGTGCATCGGCAACTACATTCTCCTTTCCAGGCCGGTATTTGATTTCAAAATCATATTCCTCCAGTACTTCAATCCATCGACATTGCCTCATATTGAGCTCATCCTAGGTAAAAATTCCATTTAAGACTTTTATGATCCGTCACTAGGGTAAACTTGTTACCCAGCAAGTAGTGTCTCCAAAGCTTGAGAGCATGGATGACAACTAACAGCTCCAGATCGTGGGTAGCATAGTTCCTTTCATGGCTCTTTAGTTTCCTTGAAGAATATGCTATAGGATGACCTTCTTGCATAAGCACACATCCTAAGGCAAGTGTGCTAGCATCAGTTATTACTTCAAACTCCTTACTAAGATTTGGAAGTTTCAGGATAGGTGCTGATACCAAGCTTTGCTTTAGTTTATCAAAGCTGAACTGTTCAACAGGTGACCATACAATTGATGCTTGCTTCTTCAATAGATCCGTCAAAGGTGCTGCAATCAAGGCATAGTTTTTTATAACGACCCTGTACCGTCCTGTCAATCCAAGAAAACTACGTATTTCTTTAACAGTTGTTGGTGTTGGCCACTCCAGAACACCTCTGACCTTGGCCGGATCTACTGAAATTCCTTCTGCTGATACAATAAATCCCAGATATTCGATCTATCGCTTGAAAAATGCACACTTCTTCTTCTTGGCATAAAGCTTGTGTGCCCTCATTGTTTCAAGAACAATAAGAAACTGGGGCTCATGATCTTCTTCTTGTTTGGAGTAGACTAGAGTATCGTCAAAGAAGACGAGTACGAAGTCATCAAGATAGGGCCTAAAGATATCCTGCATTAACCTGCTGAAGGTAGCAGGTGCATTTGTCAGCCCGAATGACATGACCAGGAACTCAAAGTGTCCATATCTTGTGCTGAATGCCATCTTTGGGATATCTTCTTCCTTGAT